>NW_026948612.1:0-41036 GCF_035770615.1 Melospiza melodia melodia
TGGGACATGGTCCAGGTGGCATCTGGGGGGGGTTTGGGGCTCCTGGTGGAGATGGGACATGGTTTCAGGTGGCATCTGGGGGGGGGTTTGGGGATCCTGGTGGAGATGGGACATGGCCCAGGTGGCATCTGGGGGGGGTTTGGGGCTCCTGGTGGAGATGGGACATGGCCCAGGTGGCATCTGGGGGGGGTTTGAGGCTCCTGGTGGAGATGGGACATGGCCCAGGTGGCATCTGGGGGGGGTTTGGGGCTCCTCATGGGCATCTTGTGGTCATCTGGGTCTCCTCGTGGGCTCCTCGTGGAGATGGGACACGGCCCAGGTGGCATCTGGGGGGGGGTTTGGGGCTCCTCGTGGGCACCTTGTGGTCATCTCGTGGTCATCTCATGATCATCTGGGCATCTTGTGGTCCCTTGGGTCTTCTCATGGTCATCTCATGGGCATCTCATGGGCATCTGGGTCTCCTCATGGGCTCCTCATGGAGATGGGACATGGTTTCAGGTGGCATCTGGGGGGGGTTTGAGGCTCCTGGTGGAGATGGGACATGGCCCAGGTGGCATCTGGGGGGGGTTTGAGGCTCCTGGTGGAGATGGGACATGGCCCAGGTGGCATCTGGGGGGGGTTTGGGGCTCCTGGTGGAGATAGGACATGGTCCAGGTGGCATCTGAGGGGGGTTTGGGGCTCCTGGTGGAGATGGGACATGGTCCAGGTGGCATCTGGGGGGGTTTGGGGCTCCTGGTGGAGATGGGACACGGCCAAGGTGGCATCTGGGGGGGTTTGGGGCTCCTGGTCACTCATTGGTCACTCAGTGGTCAGTGGTCACTCATTGGTCACTCTGTCCCCGCAGTGACCTACCCCGAGGTTCTCCAGTGTGTCAATGTCACGCTGTTCTCAGTGATGTCACTGTGATGGTCACTCAGTGGTCACTCAGTGGTCAGTGGTCACTCAGGGTCACTCAGTGGTCACTCAGTGGTCACTCAGTGGTCACTCAGTGATGGTCACTGTGATGGTCACTGTGATGGTCACTCAGTGGTCACTCAGTGATGGTCACTCAGTGGTCACTCAGTGGTCACTCTGTCCGCAGTGACCTACCCGGAGGTGCTCCAGTGTGTCAATGTCACGCTGTTCTCAGTGATGGTCACTGTGATGGTCACTCATTGGTCACTCAGTGGTCACTCAGCGGTCACTCAGCGGTCACTCAGTGATGGTCACTCAGTGGTCACTCAGTGGTCAGTGGTCACTCTGTCCCCGCAGTGACCTACCCCGAGGTTCTCCAGTGTGTCAATGTCACGCTGTTCTCAGTGATGGTCACTCAGTGATGGTCACTCAGTGATGGTCACTCAGTGGTCACTCATTGGTCACTCTGTCCCCACAGTGACCTACCGGAGGTGCTCCAGTGTGTCAATGTCACGCTGTTCTCAGTGATGGTCACTGTGATGGTCACTCAGTGGTCACTCAGTGGTCACTCAGTGGTCAGTCATTGGTCACTCAGCGGTCACTCAGTGGTCACTCAGTGGTCAGTGGTCACTCAGTGGTCACTCAGTGGTCACTCATTGGTCACTCATTGGTCACTCAGGGTCACTCAGTGATGGTCACTCAGTGGTCAGTGGTCACTCATTGGTCACTCTGTCCGCAGTGACCTACCCCGAGGTGCTCCAGTGTGTCAATGTCACGCTGTTCTCAGTGATGGTCACTGTGATGGTCACTCAGTGGTCACTCAGTGGTCACTCAGTGGTCAGTCATTGGTCACTCAGCGGTCACTCAGTGGTCACTCAGTGGTCAGTGGTCACTCAGTGGTCACTCAGTGGTCACTCATTGGTCACTCATTGGTCACTCATTGGTCACTCAGGGTCACTCAGTGATGGTCACTCAGTGGTCAGTGGTCACTCATTGGTCACTCTGTCCGCAGTGACCTACCCCGAGGTGCTCCAGTGTGTCAATGTCACGCTGTTCTCAGTGATGGTCACTCAGTGGTCACTCAGTGGTCACTCAGTGGTCACTCAGTGGTCACTCAGTGGTCACTCTGTCCCCACAGTGACGTACCCCGAGGTGCTCCAGTGTGTCAATGTCACGCTGTTCTCGCCGGCCGAGTGTCGCCGTTTCTACCCCGGCTCCATCACCGACAACATGATCTGCGCCGGACACCTGCAGGGGGGACAGGACTCGTGCCAGGTAACACACCTGGGGGACACCTGGGGACACCTGGGGACACCTAAAATACACCTGGGGACACCTGGGGACACCTGGGGACATCTCAGATACACCTGGGGACACCTGGGACACCTGGGGACACCTGGGGACAGCTGGGGACACCTGGGGACACACCTGGGACACACCTGGGACACCTGGGGACACCTGGGACACCTGGGACACCTGGGGACACCTGGGGACATCTCAGATACACCTGGGGACACCTGGGACACACCTGGGGACACCTGGGGACACCTGGGACACACCTGGGACACACCTGGGGACACCTGGGGACACTTGGGGACACCTGCAGGGGGGACAGGACTCATGCCAGGTAACACACCTGGGGACACCTGGGGACACCTGGGGACACCTGGGGACACCTGGGGACACACCTGGGGACACACCTGGGGACATCTCAGATACACCTGGGGACACCTGGGGACACCTGGGGACACCTGGGACAGCTGGGGCATCTAAAATACACATGGGGACACCTGGGGACACCTAAAATACACCCGGGGACACACCTGGGAACACCTGGGGGCACCTGGGAGGGGTCAGAGGTGGAGGAGAACCTGGGTTTGGGGTCACCAAAGACAGTGAGGTCCATCGAGGGGTCACCAAACCCAATGAGATCCATCAAGGGATCACCAAACCCAATGAGGTCCACCAAGAGTTTGACCAACCCATGGGGTCACCAAACCCAATGAGGTCCTCCAAGAGGTCACCCAACCCAATGAGATCCACCAAGGGGTCACCAAACCCAATGAGATCCACCAAAGGGTCACCAAGCCCAATGAGATCCACCAAGGGGTCACCCAAGCCCAATGAGATCCACCAAGGGCTCACCAAACCCGATGAGATCCACCAAGGGGTCACCAAACCCAACGAGGTCCACCAAGGGGTCACAAAACCCAATGAGGTCCACCAAGGGCTCACCAAACCCGATGAGATCCACCAAGGGGTCACCCAACCCAACGAGGTCCACCAAGGGGTCACCCAACCCAACAAGTTCACCCAACCCAACGAGGTCCACCAAGAGTTTGGCCAACCCACGGGGTCCCTCAACCCAACGGGTCCACCAAGGGTTTGACCAATCCCAATGGGGTCCCTCAACCCAATGAGGTCCACCAAGGGGTCACCCAACCCAATGAGGTCCACCAAGAGTTTGACCAACCCATGGGCTCACCAAGCCCAATGAGGTCCACCAAGGGGTCACCCAACCCAACAAGTTCACCCAACCAACGAGGTCCACCAAGAGTTTGGCCGACCCAAAGGGACCCACCAAGGGTTTGGCCAACCCATGGGGTCACCAAACCCAACGAGGTCCACCAAGGGGTCACCCAACCCAACGAGGTCCACCAAGGGGTCACCAAACCCAATGAGGTCCACCAAGAGTTTGACCGACCCAAGGGGTCACCCAACCCAACGAGGTCCACCAAGAGTTTGGCCGACCCATGGGGTCACCCAACCCAACGAGGTCCACCAAGGGTTTGACCAATCCCAATGGGGTCCCTCAACCCAATGAGGTCCATCAAGGGGTCACCAAACCCAATGAGGTCCACCAAGAGTTTGGCCAACCCACGGGGTCCCTCAACCCAATGAGGTCCACCAAGGGGTCACCCAACCCAATGAGGTCCACCAAGAGTTTGACCAACCCATGGGCTCACCAAGCCCAATGAGGTCCATCAAGGGGTCACCAAACCCAACAAGTTCACCCAACCCAACGAGGTCCACCAAGGGGTCACCCAACCCAACAAGTTCACCCAACCCAATGATTTCCACCAAGAGTTTAATCAACCCATGGGGTCCCTCAACCCAACGGGGTCCACCAAGGGGTCACCCAACCCCAATGAGATCCATCAAGGGGTCACCAAACCCGATGAGATCCACCAAGGGGTCACCAAACCCGATGAGATCCACCAAGGGGTCACCAAACCCGATGAGATCCACCAAGGGGGTCCCTCAACCCAACGGGGTCCACCAAGGGGTCACCCAACCCAACGAGGTCCACCAAGGGGTCACCCAACCCAACAAGTTCACCCAACCCAATGATTTCCACCAAGAGTTTAATCAACCCATGTGGTCCCTCAACCCAACGGGGTCCACCAAGGGGTCACCCAACCCAACGAGGTCCACCAAGGGGTCACCCAACCCAACAAGTTCACCCAACCCAATGATTTCCACCAAGAGTTTAATCAACCCATGTGGTCCCTCAACCCAACGGGGTCCACCAAGGGGTCACCCAACCCCAATGAGATCCATCAAGGGGGCACCAAACCCAATGAGGTCCACCAAGGGGTCACCAAACCCAGTGAGGTCCACCAAGAGTTTGACCAACCCATGGGCTCACCAATCTCAATGAGGTCCCTCAACCCAATGAGATCCACCAAGGGGTCACCAAACCCAGTGAGATCCACCAAGGGGTCACCAAACCCAGTGAGATCCATCAAGGGGTCACCCAACCCAACGAGGTCCACCAAGGGGTCACCCAGCCCAACAAGTTCACCCAACCCAACGATTTCCACCACGAGTTTGGCCCACCCAGTGGGACCCACCAAGGGTTTGCCCAACCCACGGAGGTCTGTGTGGACCCCGAAGTTCTCCCCCAGCCCTGGTGGCCGTCCCGGTGGTGACCCCGTGCCGCTGTCCCCGCCCAGGGCGACTCCGGCGGGCCCCTGGTGTGCGAGGGCACCTTGCAGGGCATCGTCTCGTGGGGCATGGAGCGCTGCGGGCAGCCGCGGCGCCCGGGCGTCTACACCAAGGTGTGCCGCTACGCCCGCTGGATCCGCGACACCATGGAGGACACCTGAGGAGGCATCTCACGGGGTTCCCGCGGTGGCACCTCGCGTGGCGTCTGAGGTGGTGGCACCTGAGGAGGCATCTGAGAGGGTTCCCAGGGTGGCACCTGAGAAAGAACCTGGGGTGGCAGCTGAGGGGGATCCAGGAGACCATGGAGGACACCTGAGGTGGCACCTGGGGTGGCATCTGAGGTGGCACCTGAGGGGACACCCAGGGGACATTAAAGATGTGCCGGGGGACTCTGGGCTCCGCGTGGTTTCTTCTGGGGTGGGATTTTGGGACAATTTGTGGGTTTGGAGGATTTTGGGGACAATTTGAGGGGATTTTGGGGGATCCAGGAGATCATGGAGGACACCTGAGGGAGAACCCGGGGCGGCACCTCGGGTGGATCCACGAGACCGTGGAGGACACCTGAGGAGGCATCTCACAGGGTTCCCGCGGTGGCACCTCGGGTGGCGTCTGAGGTGGTGGCACCTGAGGAGGCATCTCACAGGGTTCCCAGGGTGGCACCTGAGAAAGAACCTGGGGTGGCAGCTGAGGTGGATCCAGGAGACCATGGAGGACACCTGAGGTGGCACCTGAGGGGACATTAAAGATGTGCCGGGGGACTCTGGGCTCCGTGTGGTTTCTTCTGGTACCAAAATTTGGGATTTTGGGGGATTTTGAGGAGATCCTGAAGGAATTTTGGGGTGAATTTGAGGGGATTTTGGGGATCCAGGAGATCATGGAGGACACCTGAGGGAGAACCTGGGGCGGCACCTCGGGTGGATCCAGGAGACCGTGGAGGACACCTGAGGAGGCATCTCACGGGGTTCCCGCGGTGGCACCTCGGGTGGTGTCTGAGGTGGCACCTGAGGGGGCATCTCACGGGGGTTCCCACGGTGGCACCTCGGGTGGCGTCTGAGGTGGTGGCACCTGAGGGGGCATCTCACAGGGTTCCCACGGTGGCACCTGAGAAAGAACCTGGGGTGGCAGCTGAGATGGATCCACGGGACCATGGAGGACACCTGAGGGGACACCCAGGGACATTAAAGATGTGCCGGGGGACTCTGGGCTCCGTGTGGTTTCTTCTGGTACCAAAATTTGGGATTTTGGGGGATTTTGAGGAGATTCTGAAGGAATTTTGGGGTGAATTTGAGGGGATTTTGGGGGATCCAGGAGACCATGGAGGACACCTGAGGGAGAACCCGGGCGGCACCTCGGGTGGATCCAGGAGACCGTGGAGGACACCTGAGGTGGCACCTGGGGTGGCATCTGAGGTGGCATCCGAGGGGACACCCAGGGGACATTAAAGATGTGCCAGGGGGACTCTGGGCTCCGCCTGGTTTCTTCTGGGGTGGGATTTTGGGACAATTTGTGGGTTTGGAGGATTTTGGGGACCAATTTGAGGGGATTTTGGGGGATCCAGGAGATCATGGAGGACACCTGAGGGAGAACCCGGGGCGGCACCTCGGGTGGATCCACGACACCATGGAGGACACCTGAAGAGGCATCTCACGGGGTTCCCGCGGTGGCACCTCGCGTGGCGTCTGAGGTGGTGGCACCTGAGGGGGCATCTCACAGGGTTCCCAGGGTGGCACCTGAGAAAGAACCTGGGGTGGGCAGCTGAGGTGGATCCAGGAGACCATGGAGGACACCTGAGGTGGCATCTGAGGGGACATTAAAGATGTGCCGGGGGACTCTGGGCTCCGCGTGGTTTCTTCTGGTACCAAAATTTGGGATTTTGGGGGATTTTGAGGAGATTCTGAAGGAATTTTGGGTGAATTTGAGGGGATTTTGGGGGATCCAGGAGACCATGGAGGACACCTGAGGTGGCACCTGGGGTGGCATCTGAGGTGGCACCCGAGGGGACACCCAGGGGACATTAAAGATGTGCCGGGGACTCTGGGCTCCGCCTGGTTTCTTCTGGTACCAAATTTGGGATTTTGGGACAATTTGTGGATTTGGGGAGAATTTGGGGGATTTTGGGGTGAGTTTGAGGGGATTTTGGAGGATCCAGGAGACCATGGAGGACACCTGAGGTGGCATCTGAGGTGGCATCTGAGGGGACATTGAAGATGTGCCGGGGGACTCTGGGCTCCGCGTGGTTTCTTCTGGGGTGGGATTTTGGGAGAATTTGGGCAGAATTTTGAGGTGAATTTTGTTGTATTTTGGGGAGATTCCGAAGGAATTTTGGGGGAAATTTGAGGGGATTTTGGGGTGAATTTGAGGGGATTTTGGGAGATTTTGTTGGATTTTGGGGAGATTTCGAGGGAATTTCAGGGTGAATCTGAGGGGGTTCGGAGGAGATTCCGAGGGAATTTTGGGAAGATTTGGAATTAATTTGGGGGAAATTTGTGAGGAATTGGAGGCGATTTTGGGGGAGATTTGAGGAGATTCCAGGGGAATTTTGGGTGCAAATTCCGAGTTAATTTTTGGGGAGATTCTGACGGAATTTTTGGAGGAATTTGAGGGGATTTTGGGGATATTCCGATGGAATTTTGGGGGGGGATTTGAATGAATTCTGTGGAGATTCTGAGGGAATTTCGGGGAAATTTTGGGCAAAGTTTGAGGAGATTTTGAGCAGATTCTAAAGGAATTTAGGGGAAAATTTGAGAGGATTCTTGGGAAACCTTGAGGAGATTTTGGGGAGACCCTGAGGGAATTTTGGGGGAATTTGGGGAAATTCAGAGGGAATTTGAGGGAATTTGGGGGATATTTTGGAGGAATTTTGGGGGAATTTGAGAGGATTTTGGGGAGAATTTGTGGAAATTTTGGGGGAATTTTTGGAGGGAATTTTGGAGGAAATTTGGGGGGATTTTGGGGAGATTTCGAGGGAATTTTTGGAGGAAATTTTAGGGAAATTTGGGGGGAATTTTGGGGGCGATTCTGAGGTAATATTGGAGGGGGGGATTTTAGGGAGATTTTTGGAGGAATTTAGAGCAAATTTTGGGGGAATTTGAGGAGATTTTCTGGGAGATTCTGAGGGAATTTTAGGAGAGATTTGGGGAAAATTTGCAGGGATTTTGCACAGAGTCCAGGGGAACTTTTGGAAATTTGGGGGAAAATTGAGGGGATTTGGAGGAGATTTAGAGGAATTTTGGGAGGGAATTTTGGGGAAATTTGGGGGGAATTTGAGGGGGTTTTGAGGAGATTTAGAGGGAATTTTGGGAGGGAATTTGGGGGGAATTTTGGGGAGTTTTTGGAGTAATTTCGAGCGAATTTTGGGGGGAATTTGAGGGGATTTTGAAGGAATTTAGGGAGGGAATTTGGGGGAATTTGAGGGAATTTCGGGGAGGGTCCAATTAAATTTTGGGGAGATCCTGAAGGAGTTCTGGATGAATTTTAGGGCAGATTTGAGGGGATTTGGGGGAGATTCCGTGGGAGTTTTGGGGGGGAATTTGGGGACAATTTGAGAGGATCCCCCAAAATCCTCCAAAATTCCCCCCAAAATCCTCCAAAATTCCCCCCAAAATCCCCCCAAATCCCCCAAATTCCCCCCAAAATCGCCTTTTCCCGGGGTGGGGGAGGGGTGGGAAGGCCCCACCTGGGCCGGCAGCGCCCGCCGGGGGTGGGGGAGGGGCCGCTCATTAATTAATCATTAACGAGGCCTCCTTTAATTAGCGGGGTGACGCGGAGCCCCCCCAGAGCAGCCCCATGGAGCCCCTCGGCCTCGCCCTCCTCCTCCTCCTCCTCCTGCTGCCCCCCGGTGATTTGGGGGCAAAATCCGCGATTTTGGGCAATTTCGGGGAAAATTTGGGGAATTTCGGGGAAAATTTGGGGGAGTTTTTGAAAAATTTGGGGATTTTGGGGGGGATTTTAGGGGAAATTTTGAGGCGTTTGAAGTAAAATTTGGGTGCTTTAGGGGGGGTTTGGGGGAAAATTTGGGAAAAATGTGGAGGAAAATTTGGGGGATTTTGGGGGAATTTCGAGAGGTTTTAAGGAAAGTTTGGGGGGTTGGGGAAAATTGGGGGATTTTGGGGAAATTTTGAGCAGTTTTAGGGAAAGTTTGGGGGGTTTGGAGGGAATTTGGGGGATTTGGGGGAAAATTTGGGGAGGTTTAGGGGAAATTTGGGGGATTTTAGGGGAAAATTTGGGGGATTTGGGGGAAAATTTGGGAGATTTTGGGAGAAATTTGGGGGATTTTAAAGAACATTGGGAGATTTTAGGGGAATTTTGGAGGGTTTTGGAGAAAATTTGGGGGATTTGGGGGAAAATTTGGGGGGTTAATGGAAAATTTGGGGTATTTTAAAGAATATTGGGAGATTTTAGGGGAAATTTTGAGGGCTTGGAGAAAATCTGGGGATTTGGGGAAAATTTGGGGAGGTTTGAGGGAAATTTGGGGGATTTTGGGGAAAATTTTGGGGATTTTGAGGAAAATTTGGGGAATTTGGGGAAAATTTTGGGGATTTTGGGGAAAATTTTGGAGAATCTTTGGGAGAGTTTTTGAGAAATTTTGCGGACTTTTTGGGTGGAATTTGAGAATTTTGGGCTGGAATTTTTTGGAGAATTTTGCGGTGGAATTTTCGGGATTTTTTTTCGGCGGAATTTCGGGGAAATTTTTTGGGGGGGAATCTGGGGGGGGGTTGGAACTCTCTGGAATTTTAAGGGCGGAATTTTGGGAGTACCTGGGGGGGGGGAAAAATCGGTGGGAATTTTTTTCCCGGGTGGAATTTTCGGGTGGAATTTTTTTTTGGGGGGGGAATTTTTTTTTTTTTTTAATTTTGGGAATTTTTTGGGGAAATTCGGGAATTTCGGGAATTCTGATCCCCCGGTCTCTCTCTCTCTCCCCAGGCCGCCCCCAGCCCCAGCCCGGGCGGATTTTGGGGGGCTCCGAGTGCCCCCCCCAGGAGCACGCGGGGCTCGTGCGGCTCTTCCAGTTCGACCAGTTCGTGTGCGGGGGGGCCCTGCTGAGCCCCCGGTGGGTGCTGAGCGCCGCACACTGCCACGCCAGGTGCTATACTGGGTTATACTGGTTTATACTGGGAGGGACTGGGAGAGAACTGGGAGGGGACTGGGATATACTGGTTTATACTGGGAGGGACTGGAGGGCCCTGCTGAGCCCCCGGTGGGTGCTGAGCGCCGCACACTGCCACGCCAGGTGCTATACTGGGTTATACTGGGTTATACTGGTTTATACTGGTTTATACTGGGATATACTGGGAGGGGATTGGGTTATACTGGGAGGGACTGGGAGGGCCCTGCTGAGCCCCCGGTGGGTGCTGAGCGCCGCACACTGCCAGGCCAGGTGCTATACTGGGTTATACTGGTTTATACTGGGAGGGGACTGGGAGCGGACTGGGATATACTGGGATATACTGGGATATACTGGGAGGGGTTTGGGATATACTGGTTTATACTGGGAGGGACTGGCAGGGCCCTGCTGAGCCCCCGGTGGGTGCTGAGCGCCGCACACTGCCAGGCCAGGTGCTATACTGGGTTATACTGGTTTATACTGGTTTATACTGGTTTATACTGGGATATACTGGGAGGGGATTGGGATATACTGGTTTATACTGGGAGGGACTGGGAGGGCCCTGCTGAGCCCCCGGTGGGTGCTGAGCGCCGCCCACTGCCAGGCCAGGTGTTATACTGGGTTATACTGGTTTATACTGGGAGGGACTGGGAGAGAACTGGGAGGGACTGGGAGGGGATTGGGATATACTGGGATATACTGGGAGGGACTGGGAGGGGTTTGGGATATACTGGTTTATACTGGGAGGGGACTGGGATATACTGGGATATACTGGGAGGGGACTGGGATATACTGGTTTATACTGGGAGGGGACTGGGATATACTGGGAGGGACTGGGAGGGGATTGGGATATACTGGTTTATACTGGGAGGGGACTGGGATATACTGGGATATACTGGGAGGGGACTGGGATATACTGGTTTATACTGGGAGGGGACTGGGAGGGGTTTGGGATATACTGGTTTATACTGGGAGGGACTGGGAGGGCCCTGCTGAGCCCCCGGTGGGTGCTGAGCGCCGCACACTGCCACGCCAGGTGTTATACTGGGTTATACTGGGTTATACTGGTTTATACTGGGAGGGGACTGGGATATACTGGGAGGGACTGGGAGGGGATTGGGATATACTGGTTTATACTGGGAGGGACTGGGAGGGGTTTGGGATATACTGGTTTATACTGGGAGGGACTGGGAGGGCCCTGCTGAGCCCCCGGTGGGTGCTGAGTGCCGCACACTGCCACGCCAGGTGCTATACTGGTTTATACTGGTTTATACTGGTTTATACTGGGAGGGGACTGGGATATACTGGGAGGGACTGGGAGGGGATTGGGATGTACTGGGATATACTGGGAGGGGACTGGGAGTGGTAAAAAGGGGATTTGGTGTTACTGGTTTGTACTGGTTTATACTGGGAGGGACTGGGAGGGAACTGGGATATACTGGTTTATACTGGGAGGGACTGGGAGGGACTGGGATATACTGGGATATACTGGGAGGGACTGGATTAAACTGGGAGGGGACTGGGAGGGGACTGGAGGCGGTGAAAAGGGATTTGGGGTTACTGGTTTGAACTGGTTTGAACTGGTTTGAACTGGGGTCTCTCTCAGCCACCTGCAGGTGCGCGCAGGTGAGCACAGCCTGGCCCAGGTGTGGGGAATAACTGGGATTGATGGGATTTATCTGGTTACTGGTTAAACTGGTTAAACTGGGATGAACTGGGGGTTACTGGGATGAACTGGTGGTTACTGGTCTGAACTGGGATGGACTGGTTTGAACTGGTTTGAACTGGGATCCCTCTCAGCCACCTGCAGGTGCGCGCAGGTGAGCACAGCCTGGCCCAGGTGAGGGGAATAACTGGGATTGATGGGATTTACCTGCTTACTGGGATGGACTGGGATGGACTGGGATGGACTGGTTTGAACTGGGGGTAACTGGTTTGAACTGGGGGTTACTGGTTTGAACTGGTTCGAACTGGGGTCCCTCTCAGCCACCTGCACGTGCGCGCAGGTGAGCACAGCCTGGCCCAGGTGAGGGGAATAACTGGGATTGATGGGATTTACCTGCTTACTGGGATGGACTGAGATGAACTGGGATGGACTGGGATGGACTGGGGGTTACTGGTTTGAACTGGTTTGAACTGGTTTGAACTGGTTTGAACTGGGGTCTCTCTCAGCCACCTGCAGGTGCGCGCAGGTGAGCACAGGTGAGCTCAGGTGTGGGGAATAACTGGGACTAATGGGATTTACCTGGTTACTGGGATGGACTGGGATGGACTGGTTTGAACTGGGGGGTTATTGGTTTGAACTGGGGGTTACTGGGATGGACTGGTTTGAACTGGGGTCCTCTCAGCCACCTGCAGGTGCGCGCAGGTGAGCACAGCCTGGCCAGGTGTGGGGAATAACTGGGATTGATGGGATTTACCTGGTTACTGGGATGGACTGGGATGGACTGGGGGTTACTGGTCTGAACTGGTCTGAACTGGTTTGAACTGGGTCCCTCTCAGCCACCTGCAGGTGCGCGCAGGTGAGCACAGGTGAGGGGAATAACTGGGATTGATGGGATTTACCTGGTTACTGGGATGGACTGGGATGGACTGGGGGTTACTGGTTTGAACTGGTTTGAACTGGTTTGAACTGGGGTCCCTCTCAGCCACCTGCAGGTGCGCGCAGGTGAGCACAGCCTGGCCCAGGTGTGGGGAATAACTGGGATTGATGGGATTTACCTGGTTACTGGATGGACTGGGATGGACTGGAGTGAACTGGGGGTTACTGGTTTGAACTGGTTTGAACTGGTTTGAACTGGTTCGAACTGGGATCCCTCTCAGCCACCTGCAGGTGCGCGCAGGTGAGCACAGCCTGGCCCAGATGAGGGGAATAACGGATTGATGGAAGCGCTGGGGTTACTGGTTAAACTGGGATGGACTGGGATGGACTGGAGTGAACTGGGGGTTACTGGTCTGAACTGGGATGGACTGGTTTGAACTGGGGTCCCTCTCAGCCACCTGCAGGTGCGCGCAGGTGAGCACAGCCTGGCCCAGGTGTGGGGAATAACTGGGAATAACTGGGATTGATGGGATTTACCTGGTTACTGGGATGGACTGGGATGGACTGGTGTGAACTGGGGGTTACTGGTTTGAACTGGGGTTACTGGTTTGAACTGGTTTGAACTGGTTTGAACTGGTTTGAACTGGGGTCCCTCTCAGCCACCTGCAGGTGCGCGCAGGTGAGCACAGCCTGGCCCAGGTGTGGGGAACAACTGGGATTGATGGGATTTACCTGGTTACTGGGATGGACTGGGATGGACTGGAGTGAACTGGGGGTTACTGGTTTGAACTGGGGGTTACTGGTTTGAACTGGTTTGAACTGGGATCCCCCTCAGCCACCTGCAGGTGCGCGCAGGTGAGCACAGGTGAGCTCAGGTGTGGGGAATAACTGGGATTGATGGGATTTATCTGCTTACTGGGATGGACTGGGATGAACTGGAGTGAACTGGGGGTTATTGGTTTGAACTGGGGGTTACTGGTTTGAACTGGTTCGAACTGGGGTCCCTCTCAGCCACCTGCAGGTGCGCGCAGGTGAGCACAGCCTGGCCCAGGTCAGCGGCCACGAGCAGTTCGCCGCCGCCGTGGAGCTCGTGGTGCACCCGGACTTCGGCAAAGCCGCGGGAAGCGCCCGGAATTCGGCGATTTCGGGAAAACCGGGAGTTTCGGGAATTTTCCGGGAATTTTCCCGGGAATTTTGCCGGGAACGCCGAGGAGTTTTTGGGGGATTTTCTGGGGGAAGTTGCGGGGGATTCGGGCCGCTCGCACGACCTGATGCTGCTGAGGGTGGAGCCGCCCTTCACCTGCGGGCCCCGCGTGAGGCCCCTCCCCCTGCCGCGGGCCACGCCCACCCCCGGCTCCGCCTGCACCGTCATGGGCTGGGGCAGCACCAGCAGCCCCCAAGGTGCGGACTGGTCTGTACTGGTTTATACTGGGAGGGATTGGTTTGGACTGGTTTGGACTGGGAGGGATTGGTTTGGACTGGTTTATACTGGTTTATACTGGTTTGGACTGGGAGGGACTGGGAGGGACTGGGAGGGACTGGGAGGGATTGGTTTGTACTGGTTTGGACTGGGAGGGACTGGTTTATACTGGTTTGGACTGGTTTGGGCTGGTTTGGACTGGGAGGGACTGGTTTATACTGGTTTGTACTGGTTTATACTGGTTTATACTGGTTTGAATTGGGAGGGATTGGTTTGGACTGGTTTGGACTGGAGGGACTGGTTTGGACTGGTTTGTACTGGTTTGGACTGGGAGGGATTGGTTTGGACTGGTTTGGACTGGTTTGGATTGGTTTGAACTGGTTTGTACTGGGAGGGACTGGTTTGGACTGGTTTGTACTGGTTTGGACTGGGAGGGATTGGTTTGGACTGGTTTGGACTGGTTTGGATTGGTTTGAACTGGTTTGAACTGGTTTGGACTGGTTTGGACTGGTTTGGACTGGTTTGGACTGGTTTGGACCCGGTTTGTCCCAAGTGTATCCCAGGTGTCCCCAGGTGTCCCCAGGTATTCAGATGTATCCCCAGGTGTCCCCGGTATGTCCCAGCTGTCCCCAGGTGTGTCCCCAGGTGTGTCCCCAGGTGTGTCCCCAGGTGTGTCCCCAGGTGTGTCCAGGTGTGTCCCCAGGTGGTGTCACCTGTCCCAGGTGTGTCCAGGTGTGTCCCCAGGTGTGTCCCCAGGTGTGTCCCCAGGTGTGTCCCCAGGTGTGTCCAGGTGTGTCCCCAGGTGGTGTCACCTGTCCCAGGTGTGTCCCCAGGTGTGTCCAGGTGTGTCCCCAGGTGGTGTCACCTGTCCCAGGTGTGTCATTGTCCCCAGGTGTCCCCAGGGTCCTACCCGGAGGTCCCCCAGTGCCTCAATGTCACCGTGCTCGGGGACAGCACCTGCCCCAGGTGTGTCCCCAGGTGTGTCTCAGGTGTGTCCCAGGTGGTGTCACCTGTTCCCAGGTGTGTCTCAGGTGTGTCCCAGCTGTCCCCAGGTGTATCCCAGGTGTCCCCAGGTGTATCTCAGGTGTGTCCCCAGGTGTCCCCAGGTGTCCCCAGGTGTGTCCCAGGTGTGTCCCCAGGTGGTGTCACCTGTCCCAGGTGTGTCATTGTCCCCAGGTGTCCCCAGAGTCGTACCCGGAGGTCCCCCAGTGCCTCAATGTCACCGTGCTCGGGGACATCACCTGCCCCAGGTGTATCTCAGGTGTCCCCAGGTGTCCCCAGGTGTATCTCAGGTGTCCTCAGGTGTGTCCAGGTGTGTCCCCAGGTGTGTCCCCAGGTGGTGTCACCTGTCCCAGGTGTCCCCAGGTGTATCTCAGGTGTCCCCAGGTGTGTCCCCAGGTGTGTCCCCAGGTGGTGTCACCTGCCCCAGGTGTGTCCCCAGGTGTATCTCAGGTGTCCCAGGTGTGTCCCCAGGTGTCCCCAGCCATCTCAGGTGTGTCCCCAGGTGTGTCCCAGGTGTCCCCAGGTGTCCCCAGGTGTGTCCCCAGGTGTGTCTCACCTGCCCCAGGTGTGTCCCCAGGTGTGTCCCAGGTGTGTCCCCCAGGTGGTGTCACCTGTCCCAGGTGTGTCATTGTCCCCAGAGTCGTACCCGGAGGTCCCTCAGTGCCTCAATGTCACCGTGCTCGGGGACAGTGCCTGCCCCAGGTGTGTCTCAGGTGTGTCCCAGGTGGTGTCACCTGTTCCCAGGTGTGTCTCAGGTGTGTCCCAGCTGTCCCCAGGTGTATCCCAGGTGTCCCCAGGTGTATCTCAGGTGTGTCCCCCAGGTGTGTCCCAGGTGTCCCCAGGTGTGTCCCCAGGTGTGTCTCACCTGCCCCAGGTGTGTCCCCAGGTGTGTCCCAGGTGTCCCCAGGTGTCCCCAGGTGTCCCCAGGTGTGTCCCAGGTGTCCCCAGGTGTCCCCAGGTGTCCCCAGGTGTGTCCCAGGTGTGTCCCCAGGTGTGTCCCAGGTGTCCCCAGGTGTGTCCCCAGGTGGTGTCACCTGCCCCAGGTGTGTCTGTGTCCCCAGAGTCGTACCCGGAGGTCCCGCAGTGCCTCAATGTCACCGTGCTCGGGGACATCACTGTCCCCAGGTGTCCCCAGGTGTGTCCCCAGATAGTGTCACCTGTCCCAGGTGTCCCCAGGTGTATCTCAGGTGTGTCCCAGGTGTGTCCCCAGGTGGTGTCACCTGTCCCAGGTGTGTCTGTGTCCCCAGAGTCGTACCCGGAGGTCCCGCAGTGCCTCAATGTCACCGTGCTCGGGGACAGCGCCTGCGGTGACGCCTACGAGGGACAGGTGACAGCGGACATGCTGTGCGCAGGTGTGCCCGAGGGCGGCAAGGACTCCTGCCAGGTGTGCCACCTGTGTGTGTCACCTGAGTGTCACCTGTGTGTCACCTGTGTCACCTGGGTCACATTGTCACCTGTGTGTCACCTGTGTGTCACCTGTCACCTGTCCTTGTCACCTGTCTGTGTCACCTGAGTGTCACCTGTGTGTCACCTGTGTCACCTGTGTCACATTGTCACCTGTGTGTGTCACCTGTGTGTCACCTGTGTGTGTCACCTGTGTGTCACCTGTGTCACATTGTCACCTGTGTCACCTGTGTCACATCGTCACCTGTGTCACATCATCACCTGTGTGTCACCTCTGTGTGTCACCTGTGTCACCTGTGTGTCACCTCTGTGTGTCACCTGTGTCACATCGTCACCTGTGTCACCTGTGTCATATTGTCACCTGTGTGTGTCACCTGTGTGTGTCACCTGTGTGTCACCTGCGTCACCTGTGTCATATTGTCACCTGTGTGTGTCACCTGTGTGTCACCTGTGTGTGTCACCTGTGTTTCACCTGTGTCACATCATCACCTGTGTCACATCATCACCTGTGTGTCACCTCTGTGTGTCACCTGTGTGTCACCTGTGTGTCACCTGTCACCTGTCCTTGTCACCCGTCTGTGTCACCTGAGTGTCACCTGTGTGTCACCTGTGTCACCTGTGTCACATTGTCACCTGTGTGTCACCTGTGTCACCTGTCACCTGTCCTTGTCACCCATCTGTGTCACCTGAGTGTCACCTGTGTGTCACCTGTGTCACCTGTGCCACATCGTCACCTGTGTCCCCTCACCTTCCCCTGTGCCCCCCCAATGTCCCCAATGTCCCCAACCCCCCCAAATGTCCCCTCAGTGTCCCCAATCCCATTTTTCCCATTTTTCCAATTTCCCCCATTTTTCCCATTTTTCCCCCATTTCCCCCCATTTTTTCCCAATGTCCCCAATGTCCCCTCAATGTCCCCAATGTCCCCAATGTCCCCAATACCATTTCCCCCATTTTTCCCATTTTTCCCATTTTTTCCCAGTTTTCCCCATTTTTTCCCAATGCCCCCAATGTCCCCAATGTCCCCAATCCCATTTTCCCATTTTCCCCCAATTTTCCCCCATTTTTTCCCAATGTCCCCAATGCGTCCCCAAGCCCATTTTTCCCATTTTTCCCATTTTTCCCCCATTTTTCCCCCATTTTCCCCAGGGTGACTCCGGGGGCCCGCTGCTGTGCCAGGGCCAGCTCCAGGCCGTGGTGTCCTGGGGTGGTCACCCCTGAGTGTCCCCAATGTCCCCAATGTCCCCAAGCCCATTTTTCCCATTTTTTCCCAATTTCCCCCCATTTTTTCCCAGTGTTCCCAATGCCCCCAATGTCCCCAATGTCCCCACTCCCATTTCCCCCATTTTTTCCCAATTTTCCTATTTTCCCCCGTTTTCCCCCATTTTTTCCCAGTGTCCCCAATGTCCCCAATGTCCCCAATGTCCCCAATCCCATTTTTCCCATTTTTCCCAATTTCCCCCATTTTTCCCATTTTTTCCCAATTTCCCCCCATTTTTTCCCAGTGTCCCCAATGCCCCCAATGTCCCCAATCCCATTTTTCCCATTTTTCCCCCATTTTCCCCCATTTTTTCCCAGTGTCCCCAATGTGTCCCCAATGCCCTCAATGTCCTCAATGTCCCCAATCCCATTTCCCCCATTTTTTCCCATTTTCCCATATTTTCCCCATTTCCCCCCATTTTTTCCCAATGTCCCCAATGTCCCCAATCCCATTTTTCCCATTTTTTCCCATTTTTCCCATTTTTTCCCAATTTCCCCCCATTTTTTCCCAGTGTCCCAAATGCCCCCAATGTCCCCAATCCCATTTTTCGCATTTTTTCCCATTTGTCCCATTTTTCCCATTTTTTCCCCATTTTTCCCCCCATTTTTTCCCAATGTCCCCAATGCACCCAATGCCCCCAATGTCCCCAATCCCATTTCCCCCATTTTTCCCATTTTTCCCATTTTTTCCCCGTTTTCCCCCATTTTTTCCCAATGCCCCCAATGCGTCCCCAATCCCATTTTTCCCATTTTTCCCAATTTTCCCCCATTTTTCCCCATTTTCCCCAGGGTGACTCCGGGGGCCCGCTGCTGTGCCAGGGCCAGCTCCAGGCCGTGGTGTCCTGGGGTGCTCACCCCTGTGGTCAGCCCGGCCGGCCGGGGGTCTACGCCCGCGTCCAGCCCGCCCTGGCCTGGATCCGAGAGGTCACCGGACTGACCGGAGACCCCGAGTGTGACCCCGAGTGACCACGGAGTGACCACAGACACCATGGAGCGACCGCTGACCCCTCTGAGCGACCGCTGACCCCTCTGAGTGACCACAGAGACCACAGAGTGACCACTGACCCCTCCTGTGACCCTGAGTGACCACAGAGACCACAGAGTGACCACTGACCCCTCCTGTGACCCTGAGTGACCACAGAGACCACAGAGTGACCACTGAACCCCCCCGTGTGACCACAGACATCATGGAGTGACCACTGACCCCTCTGAGTGACCACAGAGACCAATGAATGACCACTGACCCCTCCTGTGACCCTGAGTGACCACAGAGACCACAGAGTGACCACTGACCCCTCCTGTGACCCTGAGTGACCACAGAGACCACAGAGTGACCACTGAACCCCCCCGTGTGACCACAGACATCATGGAGTGACCACTGACCCCTCTGAGTGACCACAGAGACCAATGAATGACCACTGACCCCTCCTGTGACCCTGAGTGACCGCAGAGACCACAGAGTGACCACTGACCCCTCCTGTGACCCTGAGTGACCGCTGAACCCTCCTGTGACCCTGAGTGACCACTGACCCCTCCTGTGACCCTGAGTGACCACAGAGACCACAGAGTGACCACTGACCCCTCCTGTGACCACAGACATCATGGAGTGACCACTGACCCCTCTGAGTGACCACAGAGACCAATGAATGACCACTGACCCCTCCTGTGACCCTGAGTGACCACTGAACCCCCTGAGTGACCACGGACAGCCTGAGTGACCACTGAACCCCCTGAGTGACCACTGAACCCCCTGAGTGACCACTGACCCGTCCTGTGACCCCGAGTGACCACGGACAGCCTGAGTGACCACTGACCCCTCCCTTTGCAATAAAGACCAATCAGAGTTCAGAGCACATCTGGCTCCGCCCCCTTCGCATTGTCTGATTGGCTGGGGAGGGGGGTGAGGTCATTGGTGGCACTGGGGGGGGCCCAGAGCCGAACTGGGAGCATTGGAGCCAACTGGGAACAAACTGGGATCAAACTGGGATCAAACTGGGAACATTTTTCCCTCGGGTTTCATCCCTTTTTTGTCCTCAAGTTTCCCGCCCTTTTCCCCTGAAATTTCTCTTTTTCCCCCTCAATTTTCCCTCATTATTTCCCTCCATTTTCCCCCTCAGGTTTTTATCATTTTTCCCTTCATGTTTTCCTCACGTTTCCATTTTCTCCCTCACATTTTGCTCACATTTCCCCTCATATTTTCCCTCAATTTTCCCCTCACATTTCCCTCCATTTTCCCCTCACATTTTCCCTCATTTTTCCCTCACTTTTCCCTTCACATTTTCCTCACATTTCCCCTCATGTTTCTCTCACTTTTCCCTTCACATTTTCCTCATGTTTCCCCTCATGTTTCCCTCACTTTTCCCTTCACATTTCACTCCATTTTCCCCTCACATTTCCCTCCATTTTCCCCTCATGGTTTCCTCCATTTTCCCCTCACATTTTCCTCACATTTCCCCTCATGTTTCCCTCACTTTTCCCTTCACATTTCCCTCCATTTTCCCCTCAGGTTTGCCTCCTTTCCCCCTCACATTTCTCTCCATTTTCCCCTCACGTTTCCTTCCGCTTTCCCCTTACTTTTCCCTCTGTTTTCTCCCTCATGTTTCCCTCTATTTTCCCCTCACGTTTTCCTCACTTTTCCCCTCACATTTTCCTCCATTTTCTCCTTCACATTGCCTGCCATTTTCCCCTCACGTTTCCCTCCATTTCCCCCCTCATGTTTTTATTATTTTTCCTCTCATGTTTTCCTCACATTTTCCTCCATTTTCCCCTCACGTATCCCTTGATTTTCCCCCTCACATTTCCCTCCATTTTCCCCATCATGTTTTCCTCCATTTTCCCCTCACATTTTCCTCACTTTTTCCCTCATGTTTCCTTCCATTTTCCCCTCACGTTTTCCTCCACTTCCCCCTCACATTTCCCACCATCTTTCCCTCACATTTCCCTCCATTTTCCCCTCACATTTTCCTCATATTTCCCCTCACATTTCCCACCTTTTCCCTCCTCACGTTTCCTTCCATTTTCCCCCTCGTGTTTCCCTCCATTTTCGCCTCATAATTCCCATTTTCCCATCATGTTTCCCTCCATTTTCTCCCGCATATTTCCCTCCATTTTCCTTTCATGTTTTCCTCCACTTTCTTCGTCACCTTTTTTCCATTTTTCCGTCATGTTTTCCTCCATTTTCTCCCTCATGTTTCCCTCCATTTTCTCCCTCACATTGCCTGCCATTTTTCCCTCACATTTCCCTCCATTTCCCCCTTCATGTTTTGATTATTTTTCCTCTCATGTATTCCTCACATTTCCTTCATTTTTCTCCTCAAGTTTTCCATCCATTTCCCCTCACATTTCCCTCCATTTTGCCCTCACGTTTCTCTCCATTTCCCCCTCACACTTCCCTCCATTTCCCCCTCACGTTTCCCTCCATATTCCCCATCACATTTCCCTCTATTTTCCCCTCACATTTTCCTCACATTTCCCCCTCACATTTCTCTCCATTTCCCCTCACATTTCCCTCCATTTTCCCCTCACGTTTCTCTCCACTCCCTCTTCATATCTTCCCTCACTTTTCCCTTCACATTTATCTCCATTTTCCCCTCACGTTTCCTTCCATGTTCCCCTTACTTTTCCCTCCATTTTCTCCCTCATGTTTCCCACTATTTTCCCCTCACTTTTCCCCTCACATTTTCCTTCCATTTTCCCTCCATTTTCCCTTCATTTTCCCCTCATGTTTTCCTCCATCTTCCCCTCCCAATTCCCTCCATTTTCCCCTCACGTTTTCTTCACTTCTCCCCTCAAAATTTTCTCCATTTTTTCACATTTCCCTCCATTTTCCCCTCATGTTTGCTTCCATTTTCCCCTCACATTTTCCTCCATTTTCCCCTCAGGTTTCCTTCCATTTTCCCCTCATGTTTTCCTCCATCTTCCCCTCCCAATTCCCTCCATTTTCCCCTCACGTTTTCCTCACTTCTCCCCTCAAATTTTCCTCCATTTTTTCACATTTTCCTCCATTTTCCCCTCATGTTTGCTTCCATTTTCCCCTCACGTTTCCTTCCATTTTCCCCTCACATTTCCCTCCATTTTCCCCCTCACGTTTCCATTTTCTCCTCGCGTTTCTCTCCATTTCCGCCCTCATGTTTCCCTCCATTTTCTCCTCATTATTCCCATTTTCCCCTTATATTTCCCTCCATTTTCCCCTCACATTTTCCTCCATTTCCCCCTCATTTCTCTCCATTTTCCCCCTTGCGTTTCCCTCCATTTCCCCCCATGCTTCTCTCATTTTTCCTCTCATATTTTCTTTACGTTTCCCCTCCATTTTCCCCTTTACATTTGCCTCCATTTTCCCCTCACGTTTTCCTCCATTTTTTCACATTTCCCTCCATTTTCTCCTCATAACTCCCATTTTCCCCTCACGTTTCCCGCCATTTTCTCCTCAGAATTCCCATTTTCTGCCTTTTTTCCCTCACTTTTCCTCGTGTAGGTGGGGCTTGGGGGGGATTTGGGGGTCTCGATGTGACCTGCAGGCCCCTCCCAGGTATTACAAGGAGCCCCCCAGGTGTGCTCAGGTGCGCCAGGTGACATCCAGGTGCCCCCCAGGTGCTCCAGGTACCCCCCAGGTGGTACAGGTGAAGTCAAAAAACCACACAGGTGTTAAAAGGAACCATTCAGGTATTACAGGTGAGCTCAAGGAGCCCCTCAGGTGCTCCCCAGGTGCGCCCCAGGTGCTCCAGGTGAGCCCCAGGTGAACCCTCATGTGTCACAAGGAGCCTCCCAGATGTCACAGGTGAGGCCAAGGAGCCCCCCAGGTGCTCCAGGTGACCCCCAGGTGTTACAAGGAGCCCCCCAGGTGTGCTCAGGTGCCCCCCAGGTGCTCCAGGTGCCCCCCAGGTGCCCCCAGGTGTTAAAAGGAGCCCCCCCAGGTGTTATAGGTGAACTCAAAAAAACCACACAGGTGTTAAAAGGAACCACTCAGGTGTTACAGGTGAGGCCAAGGAGCCCCTCAGATGCATCCAGGTGCTCCAGGTGAGCCCCAGGTATTACGAGGAGCCTCCCAGGTGTCACAGGTGAGCACAGGTGCCCCTCAGGTGCCCCCCAGGTGCGCCCAGGTGCCCCCCAGGTGCATCCAGGTGAACCCCAGGTGCCCCTCAGGTGCTCCAGGTGCCCCCCAGGTGCTCCAGGTGCCCCCCAGGTGCCCCCCAGGTGCCGCCCAGGTGCCGCCCAGGTGCGTCAGTCGCCGCCGTTGGCGCGGATGGTGCGGCGGATCCAGGCGGTGAAGGCGCAGACGCGGCTGTACACACCTGGCTTGCCCTGCTGGCCGCACACCTGCAGCCCCCAGGAGACCACGCCCTGCAGGTACCCGTCACACACCAGCGGGCCCCCGGAGTCACCCTGCCACAGGTGGGACACAGGTGAGATGGATGGGACAGGTGGGACAGGTGAGACACAGGTGGGACACAGGTGAGATGGATGGGGCAGGTGGGACAGGTGAGACACAGGTGGGACAGGTGGGACAGGTGAGATGGGTGGGACAGGTGGGACACAGGTGGGACACAGGTAGGACACAGGTGAGATGGGTGGGACAGGTGGGACACAGGTGAGACACAGGTGGGACACAGGTGAGATGGATGGGGCAGGTGGGACACAGGTGGGACACAGGTGGGACAGGTGGGGTAGGTGGGATAGGTGAGAGACAGATGAGATGGGTGGGACAGGTGAGGCACAGGTGGGACAGGTGGGACACAGGTGAGATGGATGGGACAGGTGGGACAGGTGAGACACGGGTGGGATAGGTGAGACACGGGTGGGACAGGTGAGACACAGGTGGGACAGGTGAGACACAGGTGGGACAGGTGGGACACAGGTGAGATGGATGGGACAGGTGGGACAGGTGAGACACAGGTGAGACAGGTGAGACACAGGTGGGACAGGTGAGACAGATGAGATGGGTGGGACGGGTGGAACAGGTGAGACAGGTGGGACAGGTGAGACGCGGGTGAGATGGATGGGACAGGTGAGATGGATGGGACAGGTGAGGCACAGGTGGGACAGGTGGGACACAGGTGAGATGGATGGGACAGGTGGGACAGGTGAGACACGGGTGGGATAGGTGAGACACAGGTGGGACAGGTGAGACACAGGTGGGACACAGGTGGGACAGAGGTGGGACAGGTGGGACACAGGTGAGATGGATGGGACAGGTGGGACAGGTGAGACACAGGTGAGACACAGGTGGGACAGGTGGGACAGGTGAGACACGGGTGGGACAGGTGAGACACAGGTGGGACAGGTGAGACACGGGTGGGACACAGGTGGGACAGGTGGGACACAGGTGAGATGGATGAGACAGGTGGGACAGGTGAGACACAGGTGAGACAGGTGAGACACAGGTGGGACAGGTGAGACAGATGAGATGGGTGGGACGGGTGGAACAGGTGAGACAGGTGGGACAGGTGAGACGCGGGTGGGACAGGTGGGACAGGTGGGACACGGGTGAGATGGATGGGACAGGTGAGATGGATGGGACAGGTGAGACACAGGTGGGACACAGGTGGGACACAGGTGAGATGGATGGGACAGGTGGGACAGGTGAGACACAGGCGAGACACAGGTGGGACACAGGTGGGACAGGTGAGACACGGGTGGGACACAGGTGAGACAGGTGGGACAGGTGGGACAGGTGAGACACGGGTGGGACAGGTGAGACACAGGTGGGACAGGTGAGACACGGGTGGGACACAGGTGAGACAGGTGGGACAGGTGAGACGCGGGTGGGACAGGTGGGACAGATGAGATGGGTGGGACGGGTGGAACAGGTGAGACAGGTGGGACAGGTGAGACGCGGGTGGGACACAGGTGGACAGGTGAGACACGGGTGAGATGGATGGGACAGGTGAGATGGATGGGACAGGTGAGACACAGGTGGGACACAGGTGGGACACAGGTGAGATGGATGGGACAGGTGGGACAGGTGAGACACAGGCGAGACACAGGTGGGACACAGGTGGGACACAGGTGAGACACAGGTGAGACAGGTGAGACAGGTGGGACAGAGGTGGGACAGGTGAGACACAGGTGAGACACAGGGGGGACAGATGAGATGGATGGGACAGGTGGGACACAGGTGGGACAGGTGAGATGGGTGGGACAGGTGAGATGGGTGGGGTAGGTGAGAGACAAGTGGGACAGGTGAGATGGGTGACAGGTGAGACACAGGTGGGACAGGTGAGATAGGTGACAGACAGGTGAGATGGGTGGGACAGGTGAGGCACAGGTGGGACAGGTGAGATGGGTGGGACAGGTGGGACAGGTAAGACACAGGTGAGATGGGTGGGGCAGGTGAGAGAGGTGGGACAGGTGAGGCACAGGTGGGACAGGTGAGATGGGTGGGGTAGGTGAGGGACAAGTGGGACAGGTGAGTCCCCCCAGGTGTTCCCGTTTCCCATTCCCCCCGTGCAGGTGAGTCCTACCCCTCCCCCAATACAGGTGAGTCCCCCCAGGTGTGTCCCACCCATTCCCTCCCACACAGGTGAGTCCCCCCACACACCTGACCCCTCCCCCACACCTGACCCCTCCCCCACCCCCTCAGGTGTGCCTCCCCCACACACCTGACCCCTCCTCCCCATCAGGTGTGTCCCAGGTGTATCCCAGATGTATCCAGGTGTGCCCAGGTGTGCCAAGGTGTATCCCAGGTGTGCCCAGGTGTGCCCAGGTGTATCCCAGACATACCCATGTGTACTCAGGTGTGCCCAGGTGTATCCCAGGTGTGCCCAGGTGGGCCCAGGTGTATCCCAGGTGTATCCCAGATGTATCCAGGTGTATCCCAGATGTATCCAGGTGTGCCCAGGTGTGCCAAGGTGTATCCCAGGTGTGCCCAGGTGTGCCCAGGTGTATCCCAGACATATCCATGTGTACTCAGGTGTGCTCAGTTGTATCCCAGGTGTGCCCAGGTGTACTCAGGTGTGCCCAGGTGTATCCCAGGTGTATCCCAGATATATCCAGGTGTATCCCAGGTGTGCCCAGGTGTATCCCAGACATACCCAGGTGTGCCCAGGTGTATCCCAGATGTATCCAGGTGTGCCCAGGTGTGCCCAGGTGTATCCCAGACATACCCATGTGTACTCAGGTGTGCTCAGGTGTAGCTCAGGTGTGCCCAGGTGTGCCCAGGTGTATCCCAGACATATCCATGTGTACTCAGGTGTGCTCAGTTGTATCCCAGGTGTGCCCAGGTGTGCCCAGGTGTATCCCAGGTGTATCCCAGGTGTATCCCAGATATATCCAGGTGTATCCCAGATGTATCCAGGTGTGCCCAGGTGTGCCCAGGTGTATCCCAGACATACCCAGGTGTGCTCAGGTGTGCTCAGGTGTAGCTCAGGTGTGCCTCCCCCCGCACCTGACCCCTCTCCACCTCCCAGGTGTGCCCCACCCACACCCGTCCCCTCACCTGGCAGGAGTCGGTGCTGTCCCCGGCGCGGCCGCCGGCGCAAAGCATGTTGGGAGTGATGGCACCTGGGTACAGGTGAGCGCAGGCGGCGTTGGACCAGGTGAACACCTCCCCGCACTGCAGCACGTCCGGGAACGCACCTGGCACAGGTGAGACAGGTGAGACAGGTGAGGGACAGGTGAGGGACAGGTGAGGGTTGGATGGGACAGGTGGGGATGGATGGGACAGGTGAGACAGGTACAGGTGAGGGACAGGTGAGGGTTGGATGGGACAGGTGGGGATGGATTACACAGGTGTGACAGGTACAGGTGAGGGACAGGTGTGTGACAGGTGTGACACAGGTGAGGATGGATGGTACAGGTGAGGACAGGTGTGAGACAGGTGTGACACAGGTGAGGATGGATGGTACTGGTGAGGACAGGTGTGAGACAGGTGTGACAGGTACAGGTGAGGGGACAGGTGAACACCTCCCCGCCCTGCAGCACGTCCGGGAACACACCTGGCACAGGTGAGGACAGGTGGGGATGGACGGGACAGGTGTGACACAGGTGAGGACAGGTGTGACAGGTGAGGGACAGGTGAGGGACAGGTGAGGGTTGGATGGGACAGGTGGGGATGGATGGGACAGGTGAGACAGGTACAGGTGAGGGACAGGTGAGGGTTGGATGGGACAGGTGGGGATGGATTACACAGGTGTGACAGGTACAGGTGAGGGACAGGTGTGAGACAGGTGTGACACAGGTGAGGCTGGATGGTACTGGTGAGGACAGGTGTGAGACAGGTGTGACAGGTACAGGTGAGGGGACAGGTGAACACCTCCCCGCACTGCAGCACGTCTGGGAACGCACCTGGCACAGGTGAGGACAGGTGGGGATGGACGGGACAGGTGTGACACAGGTGAGGACAAGTGTGACAGGTGAGGATGGATGGGACAGGGGTGACAGGTACAGGTACAGGTGTAGGATTGGGTGAACACCTCCCTGCCCTGCAGCACGTCCGGGAACACACCTGGGACAGGTGAGGACAGGTGAGGGACATGTGGAGATGGATGGGACAGGTGAGATGGATTGGACGGGTGGGGGATGGGACAGGTGAGATGGATGGGACAGGTGAGATGGATGGGACAGGTGAGGGATGGCTAAGAACAGGTGAGGAGAGGTGGAGACAGGTCAGGCACAGGTGAGAGATGGATGAGGACAGGTAGAACAGGTGGGACAGGTGTGAGGGACAGGTGAGGAATGGATGGGAAAGGTGAGCCCCCCCCCCTCACCTGTTCCCCAGGTGTGTCCCCACCCCCTCACCTGTTCCCCCTACCCCCACCTGTCCCCCAGGTGTGTCCCCCCCACACCCCTCACCTGTAGCCCACCACCCCCTCACCTGTCCCTCCCAGGTGTGTCACCTGTCCCCCCCAGGTGTGTCCCCACCCCTTCACCTGTCCCCCTCCCCACCAGGTGTGCCCCCCCCCCACCCCTCACCTGTCCCCCCCCCCCAGGTGTCTCCCCCCCCTCCCCTCCCCTTGCCTCCCCACCCCTTACCTGTCCCCCAGGTGTGTCTCACCTGTCCCCCCAGGTGTGTCCCCACGCCTCACCTGTCCCTCCCACCCCTCTCACCTGTCCCCCCAAGGTGTGTCTCACCCAGGTGTGTCTCACCTGTCCCCCCCACCCTCACCTGTCCCCCCCAGGTGTGTTCCCCCCCAGGTGTGTCTCACCTGTCCCCCCCACCCTCACCTGTCCCCCCCAGGTGTGTCCCCCCAGGTTTGTCTCACCTGTCCCCCCCAGGTGTGTCTCACCTGTCCCCCCAGGTGTGTCCCCCCCCACCCTCACCTGTCCCCCCCAGGTGTGTCCCCCCCAGGTGTGTCTCACCTGTCCCCCCCCCCACCTGTCCCCCCCAGGTGTGTCTCCCCCAGGTGTGCCTCCCCCAGGTGTGTCCCCCCAGGTTTGTCTCACCTGTCCCCCCAGGTGTGTCCCCCCACCCTCACCTGTCCCCCCCAGGTGTGTCCCCCCAGGTGTGCCCCCCCAGGTGTGTCCCCCCCAGGTGTGCCCCCCCAGGTGTGTCTCACCTGTCCCCCCCAGGTGTGCCCCCCCAGGTGTGTCCCCCCCAGGTGTGCCCCCCCCGGGTGTGTCCCCCCCAGGTGTGTCTCACCTGTCCCCCCCCCGGGTGTGTCCCCCCCAGGTGTGTCCCCCCCACCCTCACCTGTCCCCCCCAGGTGTGTCCCCCCCAGGTGTGTCCCCCCCAGGTGTGTCCCCCCGGGTGTGTCCCCCCCAGGTGTGTCTCACCTTGCGGGCTGCGGGTGCTGCCCCAGCCGCTCACCACGCACCTGTCCCCCACCTGGGGGCACCTGCGCGGCAGCGGCGCGGGGCGCACGCGCGGGCTCAGCTGGGCGGGGCCGCTGAGGCGCAGCAGCATGACGTCACTGTCATGGCGGCCGGGCAGGTAGCGCGGGTGCACGAAGGCGCGCGCCCAGGTGAGGCATTGCTCCGCCCCGTCCCGCTCCCGGAGGCTGTGCTCGCCCAGCAGCACGCGCAGGGGGCTGGAGATGGACAGGTGGGCACAGGTGAGCTCAGGTGAGCACACCTGGGACAGGTAAATGCACCCGGCACAGGTGAGCACAGGTGGGCACAGGTGAGCTCAGGTGAGCACACCTGGGACAGGTACATGCACCCGGGACAGGTGAGCACAGGTGAGCACACCTGGGACAGGTGAGGGACAGGTGAATGGGGTTTGTAATGGGACAGGTGAGGGACAGGTGAGGGGCAGGTAAATGGGGTTTATATTGGGACAGGTGATGGACAGGTGAGCTCAGGTGAGATCACCTGGGACAGGTAAATACACCTGGCACAGGTGAGGGACAGGTGAGGCATTGCTCCGCCCCGTCCCGCTCCCGGAGGCTGTGCTCGCCCAGCAGCACGCGCAGGGGGCTGGAGATGGACAGGTGGGCACAGGTGAGCTCAGGTGAGCACACCTGGGACAGGTGAGGGGCAGGTAAATGGGGTTTATATTGGGACAGGTGATGGACAGGTGAGCTCAGGTGAGATCACCTGGGACAGGTAAATACACCTGGCACAGGTGAGCTCAGGTGAGCACAGCTGGGACAGGTAAATGGGGTTTGTAATGGTACAGGTGAGCACAGGTGAGCACACCTGGGGCAGGTGAATGGGGTTTGTAATGGGACAGGTGATGGACAGGTGAGCACACCTGGGACAGGTGAGGGACAGGTGAGGGACAGGTAAATGGGGTTTGGAATGGGACAGGTGAGTACACCTGGGACAGGTGAGGGACAGGTGAATGGGGTTTGTAACGGGACAGGTGAACACAGGTGAGCACAGGTGAGGGACAGGTGAGCTCACTTGGGACAGGTAAATACACCTGGGACAGGTAAATGGGGTTTGGAATGGGACAGGTCAGCACAGGTGTGTGCCCAGGTGTACCCAGGTGTGCCCAGCTGTTCCCAGGTGTGCCCAGGTGTGTCTGTACCCATACCCAGCTGTGCCCAGGTGTGTTTCTATCCCCCTCAGCTGTACCCAGGTATGCCCAGGTGTGTGCCCAGGTGTGTCTGTACCCGTACCCACGTGTGCCCAGGTGTGTCTGTACCATACCCAGCTGTACCCAGCTGTATCCCAGGTGTGCCCAGGTGTGTCTGTACCATACTCAGGTGTGCCCAGGTGTGCCCAGGTGTGTCTGTACCATACCCAGGTGTGTCTGTACCATACCCAGGTGTGCCCAGGTGTGTCTGTACCATACCCAGGTGTGTCTGCACCATACCCACGTGTGTCTGTACCATACCCAGGTGTGCCCAGGTGTGTCTGTACCATACCCAGGTGTGCCCAGGTGCGTGCCCAGGTGTGTGCCCAGGTGTGCCCAGGTGTGTCTGTACCATACCCAGGTGTGTCTGTACCATACCCAGGTGTGCCCAGGTGTGTGCCCAGGTGTGTCTCACCTGTCGCTGCGGCAGTGGGCGGCGGTCAGCACCCAGTGCCTCCCGACCAGCACCCCCCCGCAGTGGATGGCGCCCCCCAGGTGTGTCTGTACCATACCCAGGTGTGTCTGTACCATACCCAGGTGTGTCTGTACCATACCCAGGTGTGCCCAGGTGTGTCTGTACCATACCCAGGTGTGTCTGTACCATACCCAGGTGTGCCCAGGTGTGTCTGTACCATACCCAGGTGTGCCCAGGTGTGCCCAGGTGTGTCTGTACCATACCCAGGTGTGTCTGTACCATACCCAGGTGTGCCCAGGTGTGTCTGTACCATACCCAGGTGTGTCTGTACCATACCCAGGTGTGTCTGTACCATACCCAGGTGTGCCCAGGTGTGCCCAGGTGTGTCTGTACCATACCCAGGTGTGTCTGTACCATACCCAGGTGTGCCCAGGTGTGCCCAGGTGCGTACCTAGGTGTGTCTGTACCATACCCAGGTGTGCCTGTACCATACCCAGGTGTGCCCAGGTGTGCCCAGGTGTGTCTGTACCATACCCAGGTGTGTCTGTACCATACCCAGGTGTGCCCAGGTGTGCCCAGGTGTGTCTGTACCATACCCAGGTGTGTCTGTACCATACCCAGGTGTGCCCAGGTGTGTCTGTACCATACCCAGGTGTGTCTGTACCATACCCAGGTGTGCCCAGGTGTGTCTGTACCATACCCAGGTGTGTCTGTACCATACCCAGGTGTGCCCAGGTGTGTGCCCAGGTGTGTCTGTACCATACCCAGGTGTGTCTGTACCATACCCAGGTGTGCCCAGGTGTGTGCCCAGGTGTGTCTCACCTGTTGCTGCGGCAGTGGGCGGCGGTCAGCACCCAGTGCCTGCCGACCAGCACCCCCCCGCAGTGGATGGCGCCCCCCAGGTGTGTCTGTACCATACCCAGGTGTGTCTGTACCATACCCAGGTGTGCCCAGGTGTGTCTGTACCATACCCAGGTGTGCCCAGGTGTGTCTGTACCATACCCAGGTGTGTCTGTACCATACCCAGGTGTGTCTGTACCATACCCAGGTGTGCCCAGGTGTGTCTGTACCATACCCAGGTGTGTCTGTACCATACCCAGGTGTGTGCCCAGGTGTGTCTCACCTGTCGCTGCGGCAGTGGGCAGCGGTCAGCACCCAGTGCCTGCCGACCAGCACCCCCCCGCAGTGGATGGCGCCCCCCAGGTGTGTCTGTACCATACCCAGGTGTGTCTGTACCATACCCAGGTGTGTCTGTACCATACCCAGGTGTGCCCAGGTGTGTCTGTACCATACCCAGGTGTGCCCAGGTGTGCCCAGGTGTGCCCAGGTGTGCCCAGGTGTGTGCCCAGGTGTGTCTCACCTGTCGCTGCGGCAGTGGGCGGCGGTCAGCACCCAGTGCCTGCCGACCAGCACCCCCCCGCAGTGGATGGCGCCCCCCAGGTGTGTCTGTACCATACCCAGGTGTGTCTGTACCATACCCAGGTGTGTCTGTACCATACCCAGGTGTGCCCAGGTGTGCCCAGGTGTGTCTGTACCATACCCAGGTGTGCCCAGGTGTGCCCAGGTGTGTCTCACCTGTCGCTGCGGCAGTGGGCAGCGGTCAGCACCCAGTGCCTGCCGACCAGCACCCCCCCGCAGTGGATGGCGCCCCCCGGCTGCAGCAGCAGGGCCTGGTACGGGTGGCGCCGCCGCTCGCACCTGGCCCCGCCCACGATGCGGTTCTCGTCCGCCCCCGCGGCCGCTGCCGACCAATGGAGAGCGAGATGGACCAGCACGGACCGGTAAAAACCAGGAGAAACCAGTTAGAACCAGTACAGACCGGTATGGACCAGTAAAAACCAGTTAAAACCAGTTAGAACCAGTACGGACCAGTACGGACCGGTACGGACCAGTAAAAACCAGTTAGAACCAGTACGGATCAGTTAGAACCAGTACGGACCAGTACGGACCAGTATGGACCGGTATGGACCAGTAAAAACCAGTTAGAACCAGTAGAAACCAGTTAGAACCAGTACGGACCAGTACGGACCAGTATGGACCGGTATGGACCGGTAAAAACCAGTTAGAACCAGTAGAAACCAGTTAGAACCAGTATGGACCGGTACGGACCAGTAAAAACCAGTTAGAACCAGTAGAAACCAGTTAGAACCAGTACGGACCAGTTAGAACCAGTACGGACCAGTATGGACCAGTACGGACCGGTACGGACCAGTAAAAACCAGTTAGAACCAGTTAGAACCAGTACGGATCAGTTAGAACCAGTACGGACCAGTACGGACCAGTATGGACCGGTATGGACCAGTAAAAACCAGTTAGAACCAGTACGGACCAGTATGGACCAGTTAGAACCAGTATGGACCAGTAAAAACCAGTTAAAACCAGTAGAAACCAGTTAGAACCAGTACGGACCAGTATGGACCAGTTAGAACCAGTTAAAACCAGTACGGACCAGTATGGACCGGTATGGACCAGTAAAAACCAGTTAGAACCAGTAGAAACCAGTTAGAACCAGTACGGACCAGTACGGACCAGTATGGACCGGTATGGACCGGTAAAAACCAGTTAGAACCAGTAGAAACCAGTTAGAACCAGTATGGACCGGTATGGACCAGTAAAAACCAGTTAAAACCAGTAGAAACCAGTTAGAACCAGTACGGATCAGTTAGAACCAGTACGGACCAGTACGGACCGGTATGGACTGGTATGGACCAGTAAAAACCAGTTAGAACCAGTACGGACCAGTATGGACCAGTACGGACCAGTATGGACCAGTAAAAACCAGTTAAAACCAGTAGAAACCAGTTAGAACCAGTACGGACCAGTATGGACCAGTTAGAACCAGTTAAAACCAGTACGGACCAGTACGGACCAGTTAAAACCAGTAGAAACCAGTTAGAATCAGTACAGACCAGTAAAAACCAGTTAAAACCAGTAGAAACCAGTTAGAATCAGTATGGACCAGTACGGACCAGTATGGACCAGTAAAAACCAGTTAAAACCAGTACGGACCAGTACGGACCAGTTAAAACCAGTAGAAACCAGTTAGAATCAGTATGGACCACTATGGACCAGTACGGACCAGTGTGGACCAGTACGGGCCAGTAAAAACCAGTTAAAACCAGTAGAAACCAGTTAGAATCAGTACGGACCAGTTAGAACCAGTACGAACCAGTGTGGACCAGTATGGACCAGTATGGACCAGTAAAAACCAGTAAAAACCAGTTAGAACCAGTAGAAACCAGTTAGAAGCAGTACGGACCAGTATGGACCAGTACGGACCAGTATGGACCAGTAAAAACCAGTAAAAACCAGTTAGAACCAGTAGAAACCAGTTAGAAGCAGTACGGACCAGTACGGACCGGTATGGACCAGTAAAAACCAGTTAAAACCAGTAGAAACCAGTTAGAATCAGTACGGACCAGTTAGAACCAGTATGGACCAGTATGGACCACTTAAAACCAGTAGAAACCAGTTTGGACTGGTCGTATCCCAGTAGCCCCAAAGGGTCTCCCCAGTTGCCATCAGCCCCCGCGGCCGCTGCCGACCAGTAGAAACCAGTTAGAACCAGTACGGACCAGTTAGAACCAGTACAGACCAGTGTGGACCAGTATGGACCAGTTAGAACCAGTAGAAACCAGTAGAAACCAGTAGGGACCGGTTTGGACTGGTGGTCTCCCAGTCCATCCCAGTCCATCCCAGTTCAATCCCAGTCCATCCCAGTCCAATCCCAGTCCATCCCAGTTCCATCCCAGTTCATCCCAGTCCATCCCAGTTCATCCCAGTCCATCCCAGTCCATCCCAGTCCATCCCAGTCCATCCCAGTTCATCCCAGTCCAATCCCAGTCCATCCCAGTTCAATCCCAGTTCCATCCCAGTTCCATCCCAGTCCATCCCAGTTCAATCCCAGTCCATCCCAGTCCATCCCAGTTCATCCCAGTCCATCCCAGTCCATCCCAGTTCAATCCCAGTTCCATCCCAGTCCATCCCAGTCCATCCCAGTTCAATCCCAGTCCATCCCAGTTCAATCCCAGTTCATCCCAGTTCATCCCAGTCCATCCCAGTTCATCCCAGTCCATCCCAGTTCATCCCAGTTCAATCCCAGTCCATCCCAGTTCAATCCCAGTCCATCCCAGTTCAATCCCAGTTCATCCCAGTTCATCCCAGTCCATCCCAGTTCAATCCCAGTCCATCCCAGTTCATCCCAGTCCATCCCAGTTCATCCCAGTCCATCCCAGTTCATCCCAGTTCAATCCCAGTCCATCCCAGTACCCCCAAAGGGTCTCCCCAGTTCTTATCAGCCCCCACAGCCACTGCTGACCAGTATAAACCAGTATAGACCAGTATAAACCTGTTTGGACCAATTAGAACCAGTATAGACCAGTAGAAACCAGTAGAAACCAATTTGGACCAGTTAGAACCCAATAGAAACCAATAGAAACCAGTATGGACCAGTTTGGACTGGTGGTCTCCCAGTTCAATCCCAGTCCCTCCCAGTTCAATCCCAGTTCAATCCCAGTCCATCCCAGTTCATCCCAGTGACCTCTCACTTCCCACCCACTCCTTCCCAGTTCATCCCAGTTCAATCCCAGTCACTCCCAGTTCAATCCCAGTTCATCCCAGTTTCCCCCAGTCCCTCCCAGTACAAACCAGTTCCCCCAGTCGATTGCCTCCCACTCATCCCAGTCCCTCCCAGTCCCTCCCAGTTCATCCCAGTTCAATCCCAGTTCAACCCAGTGCTCCCAGTTCACCCCTGGCTTCATCCCAGTATGGCCCAGTGTCCTCCCAGTGCTCCCAGTTCACTCCCAGTGCTCCCAGTTCACTCCCAGTGCTCCCAGTTCCTCCCAGTCCCTCCCAGTTCAATCCCAGTTCCCTCCCAGTGCTCCCAGTTCACTCCTGGCTCCATCCCAGTATGGCCCAGTTCACTCCCAGTGCTCCCAGTTCACTCCCAGTTCATCCCAGTTCAAACCAGTTCATTCCCAGTTCACTCCCAGTACTCCCAGTCCCTCCCAGTTTCCTCCCAGCTCCCTCCCAGTTTCCCCCAGTCCCTCCCAGTGCCCCCAGTTCACCCTCCCAGTACAAACCAGTTCCCCCAGTCGATTGCCTCTCACTCATCCCAGTCCCTCCCAGTTCCATCCCAGTTCACTCCTGGCTCCATCCCAGTATGACCCAGTGTCCTCCCAGTGCTCCCAGTTCATCCCAGTTCAAACCAGTTCATTCCCAGTTCACTCCCAGTTCCCTCCCAGTCCATCCCATTTCACTCCCAGTGCTCCCAGTTCCTCCCAGTCCCTCCCAGTTCAATCCCAGTTCATCCCAGTGCTCCCAGTTCACCCCTGGCTCCGTCCCAGTATGGCCCAGTTCACTCCCAGTGCTCCCAGTTCACTCCCAGTTCATCCCAGTTCAAACCAGTTCATTCCCAGTTCACTCCCAGTGCTCCCAGTCCCTCCCAGTTCATCCCAGTGCTCCCAGTTCGCCCCTGGCTCCATCCCAGTATGGCCCAGTGTCCTCCCAGTGCTCCCAGTTCAAACCAGTTCATTCCCAGTGCTCCCAGTTCACTCCCAGTGCTCCCAGTTCCTCCCAGTCCCTCCCAGTACAAACCAGTTCACCCAGTCGATTGCCTCCCACTCATCCCAGTCCCTCCCAGTCCCTCCCAGTTCCTCCCAGTTCATCCCAGTCCCTCCCAGTGTCCCCAGTTCACCCCTGGCTCCATCCCAGTATGGCCCAGTGTCCTCCCAGTTCATCCCAGTGCTCCCAGTTCATCCCAGTTCCCTCCCAGTGCTCCCAGTACAAACAAGCAGTGTCAACCAGTACAAACCAGTAAAAACCAGTACAGGCCAGTACAAACCAGTGCCCCCAGTACAAACCAGTGCCCCCAGTACAAACCAGTCCCTCCCAGAGCCCCCCAGCCCAAACCAGTATAAACCAGTATAAACCAGTACAAACCAGTACAAACCAGTACAAACCAGCAGCTCCCAGTGTCCCCCCAGTTTGCTCCCAGTTCCCCCCCAGCCCAAACCAGTACACACCAGTATAAACCAGTACAAACCAGTGGCCCCCAGTCCCTCCCAGTGCCCCCCACTTTACATCCAGTGCCTCCCAGTACAAAACCAGTACAAACCAGTACAAACCAGTGCCCCCCAGTACAAACCAGCAGCTCCCAGTTTGTTCCCAGTTTGCTCCCAGTTCCTTCCCAGTCCCCCCAGTACAAACCAGTGCAAACCAGTCTCTCCCAGTATAAACCAGTACAAACCAGTGGCCCCCCGTCCCCTCCCAGTATAAACCAGTACAAACCAGTACAAACCAGTGGCCCCCCGTCCCCCCCCAGTCCAAACCAGTCCCTCCCAGTATAAACCAGTACAAACCAGTGGCCAGCATCAGCCTCCCAGTTCACTCCCAGTGCCCCCCAGTCCCTCCCAGTATAAACCAGTATAAACCAGTACAAACCAGTGGCCCCCCAGCCCAGACCAGTCCCTCCCAGTATAAACCAGTACAAACCAGTGCCCCCCCGTCCCCCCCCAGCCCAGACCAGTCCCTCCCAGTATAAACCAGTACAAACCAGTACAAACCAGTGGCCCCCCGTCCCCTCCCAGTATAAACCAGTACAAACCAGTGGCCCCCCAGCCCCTCCCAGTATAAACCAGTACAAACCAGTGGCTCCCCAGTCCCTCCCAGTACAAACCAGTACAAACCAGTGCCCCCCAGCCCCTCCCAGTATAAACCAGTACAAACCAGTGGCTCCCCAGTCCCTCCCAGTATAAACCAGTACAAACCAGTGCCCCCCAGCCCCTCCCAGTATAAACCAGTACAAACCAGTGGCCCCCCGTCCCCTCCCAGTATAAACCAGTACAAACCAGTGGCCCCCCGTCCCCTCCCAGTATAAACCAGTACAAACCAGTACAAACCAGTGGCCAGCAGCAGCAGCGGCAGCAGCCGCTCCATCGGGAGGAGGAGGAGGGCGAGGAAGGAGCCGCGGCCCTTAAATCCCAGTTCAGACCAGTTCAGACCAGTTCAGACCAGTTCAGCCCAGCGCCCAGCCCAGCTCCCCTCCCAGTTAAATCCCAGTTCCCTCCCAGTTCAGCCCAGTTCACCCCAGTCCCTCCCAGTTCATCCCAGTTCCCTCCCAGTTCATCCCAGTTCCCTCCCAGTTCATCCCAGTTCCCTCCCAGTTCAGCCCAGTCCCTCCCAGTTAAATCCCAGTTCACCCCAGTCCCTCCCAGTTCATCCCAGTCCCTCCCAGTTCATCCCAGTCCCTCCCAGTTCATCCCAGTCCCTCCCAGTTCATCCCAATCCCTCCCAGTTCCCTCCCAGTTCATCCCAGTCCCTCCCAGTTCAGCCCAGTTCATCCCAGTCCCTCCCAGTTCCCTCCCAGTTCAGCCCAGTCCCTCCCAGTTCCCTCCCAGTTCATCCCAGTTCATCCCAGTTAAATCCCAGTTCATCCCAGTCCCTCCCAGTTCCTCCCAGTTCAGCCCAGTTCATCCCAGTTCCCTCCCAGTCCCTCCCAGTCCCTCCCAGTTTGATCCCAGTTCCCTCCCAGTCCCTCCCAGTTCATCCCAGTTCATCCCAGTTAAATCCCAGTTCATCCCAGTCCCTCCCAGTTCCTCCCAGTTCAGCCCAGTTCATCCCAGTTCCCTCCCAGTCCCTCCCAGTTTGATCCCAGTTCCCTCCCAGTCCCTCCCAGTTCAGCCCAGTCCATCCCAGTCCCTTTTCCAGTTCCTCCCAGTCGCTCCCAGTCCCTCCCAGTGCCTCCCAGTTAAATCCCAGTCCCTCCCAGTTCAGTCCAGTTCCCTCCCAGTCCCTCCCAGTATAAACCAGTAACCCCAAATCACTTTTTTACCACTCCCAGTTCCCTCCCAGTATATCCCAGTACATCCCAATCCCCTCCCAGTATGTCCCAGTATATCCCAGTTCCCTCCCAGTCCCTCCCAGTATAAACCAGTATGTTCCAGTTCCCTCCCAGTATATCCCAGTATATCCCAGTCCCTCCCAGTTCCCTCCCAGTTCATCCCAGTTCACCCCAGTCCCTTTTCCAGTCCCTCCCAGTTCAGCCCAGTTCATCCCAGTTCCCTCCCAGTCCCTCCCAGTTCAGTCCAGTTCCGTCCCAGTTCATCCCAGTCCCTTCTCCAGTCCCTCCCAGTTAAATCCCAGTTCCCTCCCAGTCCCTCCCAGTTCCTCCCAGTATCCCTATGAGCCCTTCCCAGTCCCTCCCAGTGCTCCCAGTTTGACTCCAGCTGTGATCCCAGTAACTCCCAGTCCCTCCCAGTTCAGCCCAGTTCCCTCCCAGTAACCCCTAAACCCCAAACCAGTATAAACCAGTAACCCCAAACCCCCTCCCAGTCCATCCCAATCCCCTCCCAGTATAAACCAGTGACCCCAAATCCCCCCCAGTCCCCTCCCAGTCCCTCCCAGTACAAACCAGTACAAACCAGTAACCCCAAATCCCCTCCCAGTCCATCCCAATCCCCTCCCAGTTTGTCCCAGTCCCCCGAACCAGTACAAACCAGTAACCCCAAACCCCAAACCAGTATAAACCAGTAACCCCAAACCCCAAACCAGTAACCCCAAATCCCCTCCCAGTACAAACCAGTACAAACCAGTACAAACCAGTCCGCCCCCCAAATCCCCTTTTCTCCCCTCCCCAGTCCCTCCCAGTATAAACCAGTACAAACCAGTAACCCCACATCCCCTCCCAGTCCCTTCCAGTTTGTCCCAGTCCCCCAAACCCCAAACCAGTATAAACCAGTAACCCCAAACCCCAAACCAGTATAAACCAGTAACCCCTCCCAGTACAAACCAGTACAAACCAGTAACCCCAAACCCCAAACCAGTAACCCCAAATCCCCTCCCAGTACAAACCAGTCCAAACCAGTCCAAACCAGTCCAAACCAGTCCCTCCCAGTACAAACCAGTACAAACCAGTCCAAACCAGTCCAAATCAGTCCCTCCCAGTACAAACCAGTACAAACCAGTAACCCCAAATCCCCTCCCAGTATAAACCAGTACAAACCAGTAACCCCAAACCAGTACAAACCAGTAACCCCAAATCCCCTCCCAGTCCCTCCCAGTCCAAACCAGTACAAACCAGTCCCCCTTTACCGCCCCCATTAGAGCTCAATGGGACCGAGCAAAGGGGGCGTGGCCAGACCAAGCCCCGCCCCCACATTTTGGCCACGCCCCCTCCCTAAAAAAAGGCGCCAAAATCGCCCCAAAATGGCGCCAAATTCGGCCCCTCCCCCCCCCCAAATTTCCAAATTTTCCAATTTTGGGGCTAAAAAATCCAAATTTGGGTAAAATTTAAAAAAAATCCCGATTTGGTTTTCAGTACCCAGGAGGCGAAATTTGGGTTGAAAATTTTTATTTTGGGGTCGAAATTACAAATTTGGGTTTTAAAACAAAATCACAATTTTTGGGGTTAAAATTCCGAATTTTTGGTCAGAAAATCTTGATTTGAGGCTTTAAAGAAATCTCAATTTTTTGGGCAAAAATCTGATTTTTTTGGGCTATAAAATCTGAATTTTTGGGTTAAAAATCACAATTTTTTTGGTCAAAAATCCGAATTTTGGGCCTTAAAAATCGGAATTTTTCATTAAAAACCCCCAATTTTTGGTTATAAAACACGAATTTTTTGGGTTAAAAAATCCCGATTTTTTTTTTTTAAATCCCAATTTTTTTCCTTTGAAAATTGTCAATTTTGGGATTGAAATTCCGATTTTTCGGGCTAAAACCCCCCAATTTTGGGGTTATAAAACACGAATTTTTTGGGCGAAAAAAATCCCGATTTTTTTTTTAAGAATCCCAATTTTTTTTCCTTTAAAAATTGTCAATTTTTGGGTTCAAATTCCGATTTTTGGGGTTAAAAATCCCCCATTTTTTGGGTTATAAAATCCAAATTTTTTTGGGTTAAAAAGTCCCAACTTTTATTTTAAAAAAACCAATTTTTGGGTTAAAAAATCCGAATTTTTTTGCTTTAAAAATTGTCAATTTTGAGGTTGAAATTCCGATTTTTTGGGCTAAAAACCCCCAATTTTGAGGTTATAAACTCCAAATTTTTTGGGGTTAAAAAATCCCAATTTTTTTTTTAAATCCCAATTTTTTTCCTTTAAAAATTGTCAATTTTGGGGTTAAAATTCCGATTTTTTGGGCTAAAATCCCCCAATTTTTGGGTTATAAAACACGAATTTTTGGGTTATAAAATCCAAATTTTTTGGGTTAAAAAATCCCAATTTTTTTCTTTAAAAATCTCAATTTTTTTTCTTTAAAAATCGTCAATTTTGGGGTTAAAATTCCGATTTTTGGGGTCAAAAGCAGCGGATTTGGGGCTGGGGCTCCCCCAGCAGCGCCACCCGAGGGGTCCCGAGCGTCACCAGCGCCGGCGGCGGCCAAATGACGTAAGCGGGGACGGCTGACGTCATCGGCGACGTCATCGGTGACGTCATCGGCGGGCAGGGCGGCTGCGGAGGGGAGAGAGAGGGAAAGAAAGGGTTAAAAATTGAAAATTCGGGGTTAAAAATTTGGATTTTTGGGGTTAAAAAAATTGAAATTTCAGGGGTTAAAAATGGAGATTTTAAATGGGGATTTTAGGGGTGAAAAAATTGAAAATTTTGGGGTAAAAATTGGAAATTTTGGGGGTAAAAAACGGAAATTTTAAGGGTAAAAAAGGGGGATTTTTTGGGGGTGAAAATGGGGGTTTGGGGAGTTTAAAAAATGGAAATTTTGGGTTAAAAATTGGGGCTTTTGGGATTAAAAATTGGGGATTTGGGGGTTAAAATTTTGGAATTCTGGGGTTAAAAATTGGGGATTTTGGGGTAAAAAATTTTGGAATTTTGGGGTTAAAAATTGGGGATTTTGGGGTTAAAATTTGAAATTTCAGGGATTAAAAACTGGGGATTTTGGGGGTTAAAAATTGGGGATTTTGGGGTTAGAAATTGGGGATTTTGGGGGTTAAAATTTTGGAATTTTGGGGGTTAAAAATTTGGGATATTTGGGGTTGAATATTGGGGATTTTGGGGTTAAAAATTGGGGATTTCGGGGGTTAAAATTTTGAAATTTTGGGGGTAAAAATTGGGGATTTTTGGGGTTAAAAAATGGGATTTTTGGGGA
>NW_026948612.1:41236-92075 GCF_035770615.1 Melospiza melodia melodia
TGAAAATTGGGGGAAAAGTGGGAGAAATTTGAGGAAAAATTGGGGAATTTTGGGGTAAAAAGAGGGAAAAATTTGGAGGAAAGTTGGTGAGAAAGTGGTGGAAAAAATAGGAAAAAAGTGGGGAAAAATGGGAATAAAGAGAGGAAAAATGAGGAAAATTAGGGGGAAAGGGGGGAAAATTCGAGGAAAAAGTGGGGAAAAATTTGGAGGAACAAGTGGGGAAAAATTGGGAAAAAAGTGGGAAAATTTTTGAGGAAAATGGGGGAAAATTGGGAAAATTTGGAGGAAAAATTGGGAAAAAATTCGGAAAAAAGTGGGAAAAATTTGGAGGAAAATTGGGGAAAAAGTGGGGGAAAGTGGGAAAAAATGTGAGAAAATTGTAAAAAATTGGGAAAAACTGGGAAAATTTTGGAGGGAAATTAAGCGAAAATGGGGGGAATTTTGGAGAAAAATTTGGGAAAATGGGGAAAAATGGTAAAAACGCAGGGAAAAAGTTGGGGAAAATTTGGGGAATTTTTGGGGGAAAAGTGGGGGAAAATTTGGAGGAAATTTGGGGAAAAATGGGGAAAATGGGGAAAAAAGGGAAAAAAAGGGGGGAAAAAAGGGGAAAAAAAGCGGGGGAAAAATTGGGGTCTCACCTGTTCCGACGCCGAATTTTGGGGGCGGCCGAATGGGGGGGTTCGGGGGGGGCTCCCCCCAATTCCGGGGGTCTCCCCCCCCCCCCAGCACCGAGCGGCGCTTCCGGAGCGGCAGCGACGCCTCGGGGGTGGGGGAGGGGCGGCGTTTTTGGGGGGCCCGGGGGGGGTTGGGGGCGCGGCGCGTGCGCAGATCCACCGGCAGCTCCTCGGCCATCGGGGGGTCCCGGCCTGGGGGTTTTTGGGGGGGACCCCCCCCAGAAGGGACCTCGGGGCTGCGGCGGAGGCGCCGCGGGAGCGGAAGCGAGCGGGGAATCCCCGCGGCGGGGGGGCGGGGCCGCCTGGCCACGCCCATTTCCCCGGTGGACACGCCCACCTCGTTTAGACCACGCCCACTCCGCTGTGGGTGCGCCCCCGGTGTTGTTGGGAGCGCCCATGGAGCGTTTAGGCCACGCCCACATCGTTTAGACCACGCCCACTCCGCTGAGGGCGCGCATTGTGTTGTTGGCCACGCCCATTCCGCGTTAGCCACGCCCACTCCGCCGTGGGCGCGCATTGTGTTGTTGGCCACGCCCATTTCCCGTTAGCCACGCCTACTCTGTTTTAACCACGCCCGCTCCGCTGTGGGCGCGCACCGAGTGTTGCTGGCCACGCCCATTCCGCCTTAGCCACGCCTACTCTGCTTTAACCACGCCCACACCGCTCTGGGCGCGCGGCGAGTGTTGTTGGCCACGCCCATTCCGCGTTAGCCACGCCTACTCTGATTAAACCACGCCCACTCCGCTGTGGACGCGCCCCCGGTGTTGTTGGGAGCGCCCATTGAGGGTTTAAGCCACGCCCAGTCGGTTTAGGCCACGCCCCCTCCACTGCGCACACGTTGTGGCCACGCCCATTCCGTTGTAGACACGCCCACATGTGGTGTGGCCACGCCCACATCGCGTTTAGGCCACTGGGACATTCCCGGGGACACTGGGAGGGACCTGGGGACACTTCTGGGGACATGGGGACACCCTTGGGGACACAGGGATGGGTTTGGGGACACCGGGAGGGACCTGGGGACACCCCTGGGGACACTGGGATGGACTTGGGGACACTTTGGGGACACGGGGACACCATTGGGGACACTGGGACATCACTGGGGACACCCTTGGGGACACCGGGAGGGACCTGGGGACACTTTGGGGACACGGGGACATCACTGGGGACACCCTTGGGGACACTGGGATGGGTTTGGGGACACCGGGAGGGACTTGGGGACACTGGGGGGGACACCGGGACATCCCTGGGGACACAGGGATGGGTTTGGGGACACCAGGAGGGACTTGGGGACACTTGGGGGGGACACCGGGACATTCCTGGGGACACTGGGACACACTTGGGGACGTTGGGGACACCCTTGGGGACACTGGGATGGACTTGGGGACACTTTGGGGACACCCCTGGGGACATGGGGACACTTTGGGGACACTGGGATGGGTTTGGGGACACCAGGAGGGACTTGGGGACAGTGGGGGGGGACACCGGGACATTCCTGGGGACACAGGGACACCATTGGGGACACTGGGGACACCCCTGGGGACACTGGGATGGGTTTGGGGACACCGGGCTGGCCTTGGGGACATCCCTGGGGACACTGGGATGGAGTTGGGGACACCCTTGGGGACACAGGGACACCCTTGGGGACATGGGGACACCCTTGGGGACACCGGGAGGGACCTGGGGACACCCCTGGGGACACTGGGATGGGTTTGGGGACACCAGGAGGGACTTGGGGACAGTGGGGGGGGACACCGGGACATTCCTGGGGACACAGGGACACCATTGGGGACACTGGGGACACCCCTGGGGACATGGGGACACCCTTGGGGACACTTTGGGGACACCCTGGAGACATTGGGACAGGGCTGGGGACACCCTTGGGGACACCGGGAGGGACCTGGGGACACTTTGGGGACATGGGGACACTTTGGGGACACTGGGATGGGTTTGGGGACATCCCTGGGGACATTGAAAGGGAGTTGGGGACACCCTTGGGGACACAGGGACACCTTGGGGACACGGGGACACCCCTGGGGACACTGGGATGGAGTTGGGGACACTTTGGGGACACCCCTGGGGACATGGGGACACCCTTGGGGACATCATTGGGGACATTGAGAGGGAGTTGGGGACACCCTTGGGGACACGGGGACACCATTGGGGACACCAGGAGGGACCCGAGGACACCCTTGGGGACACTTTGGGGACAACCTGGGGATGGATTTGGGGACACTTTGGGGGGACACAGGGACAACGTGGGTGACACTGGGATGGCCTTGGGGACACAAGGACACCCTTGAGGGACACTGGGACAACCTCGGCGACACCTCGGGGTGGCCTTGGGGACATCGCGACACGTTCGGGGACATCGGGGGGGGGGCGGGGCATGGAGCCACGCCCACTTTAATGACGTCAATCCCTCGGTCCCGCCCCCCCCCCCTCGGGCGCCGCAGTGCGCCGGGACCGAGCGGAGCCGAAAAGAGCCGGAAAAAGCCGAAGCGGAGCCGAGCGGCGGCGAAGCGAGAGGCGGAAAGAGCCGAAGGTCGGCGAGCGGAAAAAGCCGAAGCGGACCCGCCGGAGGGTCCGGCCATGCCTTGAAGCGGCTCCTCCGAGCCGTCCCGGGCTCTTCCTCCTCATCCTCCTCCTCCTCATCCTCCTCCTGCGGCAGGGGGAGGAGCCCATGGGCCGGGCAGGGGGCTGAGGGGGAGCGGAGCCGCTGAACTGGGCCCCAAACTGGGCCCAACTGGGCTCAACTGGGCGCAACTAGGCCGGAGAAATCAGAAGCGGGCCGGAAAGAGGCGAAGTTCTCCGGAAAGAGCCGAAAAAAGAGCGGGAGAAGCGAAGTGAGGACGGAGCTGCACGGAAAGAACCGAACCGGGCCGGAAAAAGCCGAACTGGGCCGGAAGTGAGCGAAGCTGGGCCGGAAGTGAACGAAGGGAGAGCGGGGAGGGTCGGAAAGAGCCGAATGGAGAACGAAGAGGGTCGGAAAGAGCCGAAGGTTTCCGGAAATTGCCGAAGTGCCGCCATGTTGCTGCCGCTGCTCCTCGGGCTCCTTGAGGGTGAGTTCGGGACCCCCCCGAATGTCACCGGGACCCCAAAATGTCCCAAAATGTCACTAAATGTCCCTAAAATGTCACTAAATGTCCCCAAAATGTCACTAAATGTCCCCAAAATGTCACCTGGGAGCCCCCAGATGTCACCGGGACCCCAAAATGTCACTAAATGTCCCCAAAATGTCCCCAGATTTGCCCCAAATATCCCCAAAATGTCAACTGGGACCCCCCCAAATCTCAACTGGGACCCCAAAATGTCCCAAAGTGTCCCCAAAAATGTCCCAAAATGTCACCTAGACCTCTCCAAATGTCCCAAAGTGTCCCCAAAATGTCTTAAAATGTCCCCAAAATGTCTTAAAATGTCCCCAAATATCACCTGGGACCCCAAAAATGTCCCCAAATGTCACCAAAATGTCTTAAAATGTCCCAAAATGTCACCTGGGACCCCAAAATGTCACCTGGGACCCCAAAAATGTCCCCAAAAATGTCCCCAGATGTCACCTGGGACCCCAAAAATGTCCCCAAAATGTCTTAAAATGTCCCAAAATGTCACCTGGGAGCCCCCAGATGTCACCGGGACCCCAAAATGTCCCCAAAGTGTCCCCAAAATGTCTTGAAATGTCCCAAAATGTCACCTGGGACCCCAAAAATGTCCCCAAAATGTCCCCAAATGTCACTTTGGACCCCAAAATGTCACCTGGGACCCCAAAAATGTCCCCAAATGTCACCAAAAGGTCTTGAAATGTCCCCAAAATGTCACCAAATGTCCCCAAAATGTCCCCAAAATGTCACCTGGGACCCCCAAAATGTCACCTGGGACCCCAAAAATGTCCCCAAATGTCCCCAAAAGGTCTTGAAATGTCCCAAAATGTCCCCAAAATGTCCCCAAATGTCACCTGGGACCCCCAAAATGTCCCCAAAATGTCTTAAAATGTCCCAAAATGTCACCTGGGACCCCAAAAATCTCCCCAAATGTCACCAAAAGGTCTTAAAATGTCCCCAAAATGTCACCTGGGACCCCAAAAATGTCACTAAATGTCCCCAAAATGTCCCCAAATGTCACTAAAATGTCTTAAAATGTCCCAAAATGTCACCTGGGACCCCAAAAATGTCCCCAAATGTCCCCAAAAGGTCTTAAAATGTCCCCAGATGTCACCTGGGACCCCAAAAATGTCCCCAAAATGTCTTAAAATGTCCCAAAAATGTCACCTGGGAGCCCCCAGATGTCACCGGGACCCCAAAATGTCCCCAAAGTGTCCCCAAAATGTCTTGAAATGTCCCAAAACGTCACCTGGGACCCCAAAAATGTCCCCAAAATGTCCCCAAATGTCACTTGGGACCCCCAAAATGTCACCTGGGACCCCAAAAATGTCCCCAAATGTCACCAAAAGGTCTTGAAATGTCCCAAAATGTCCCCAAAATGTCCCCAAATGTCACCTGGGACCCCCAAAATGTCCCCAAAATGTCCCAAAATGTCACCAAATGTCCCCAAATGTCACCTGGGACCCCAAAAATGTCCAAAAGAGCCAAATCTGGGACAATTTTGGGACAATTTGGGACAATTTTTGGGGCAAATTTGGTATTTTCGGGCAGAATTTTGACGAATTTTTGGCCAATTTTGGGAATTTTTTGGGGGGAATTCCAAATTCCTTCAACCCCCAATCCCAAATTTTGGGGTCCCGGGGATGAATTTTGGGACAATTTTGGGAGATTTTGGGTCAATTTTCGGCTGGATTTTATTGGAGTCGATTTTGGTGAAATTTGGGCGAAATTTCTGGGAATTTTAAGGGAATTTTCAGGAAATTTTAAAGAAATTTTAAAGAAATTTTAAAGAAATTTTGGGACTTTTTGGGAATTTTGGGGTTCCTTATTCCCCTCCCCATTTTTGGGGTCCCGAGGGTGAATTTTGGGGATTTTGGGGCCGTTTTGAGCTGGATTTTGGTGCCTTTTGGGGCAAATTTTGATGATTTTTGGATCGAATTTTTGGGCAAATTTCAATGGAATATTTTGGGGTTTTTTTTTGGATTTTTTGGGGAATTTTTTGGGAATATTTTAGGAAAATTTGGGAATTCCTTGCTGACCTCCCTTTCTGCCCCTCCCTGAAATTTTGGGGTCCTGGGGGTGGATTTTGGCTCCAGTTTGGGTCAATTTTCACCATTTTGGGGTGGATTTTTGACCAAATTTTGGTCAAATTTCATCAGAATTTCACCGAATTTTTTGGGAATTTCTGGAAAATTCCAGAATTCCCTCTTGACCCCCCATTTCCTCTCCTCCCCATTTTTGGGATTATGGGTCCATTTTGGGTCCATTTTGGGTCCATTTTGGGTCAATTTTAACGGTTTTGGCGCGGATTTTTGACCAAATTTCGGTCAAATTTCAACGGAATTTCACTGAATTTTTTTGAATTTCGTGAAAATTCTGGAATTCCCTCTTGACCCCCCCATTTCCTCCCCCTCCCCATTTTTGGGATCTTGGGGTTGGATTTTGTGTCCAATTTGGGTCAATTTTAACCATTTTGGGGTGGATTTTTCCCCTTTTTTTGACCAAATTTCGGTCAAATTTCATCAAAATTTCACCAAATTTTTTGGGAATTTCTGGAAAATTCCGGAATTCCCTCTTGACCCCCCATTTTCTCCCCCTCCCCATTTTTGGGATTTTGGGTCCATTTTGGGTCCATTTTGGGTCCATTTTGGGTCCATTTTGGGTCCATTTTAACGCTTTTGGTGCGGATTTTTGACCAAATTTCGGTCAAATTTCAACGGAATTTCACTGAATTTTTTTGAATTTCGTGAAAATTCTGGAATTCCCTCTTGACCCCCCCATTTCCTCCCCCTCCCCATTTTTGGGATTGTGTGTCCATTTTGGGTCAATTTTAACCATTTTGGGGTGGATTTTTCCCCTTTTTTTGACCGAATTTCAGTCAAATTTCATCAGAATTTCACCGAATTTTTTTGGAATTTCTGGAAAATTCCGGAATTCCCTGTTGACCCCCCATTTCCTCCCCCTCTCCATTTTTGGGATTTTGGGTCCATTTTGGGTCCATTTTGGGTCCATTTTAACGGTTTTAGGGTGGATTTTTGACCAAATTTCGGTCAAATTTTATCAGAATTTCACCGAATTTTTTTTTGGGGAATTTCTGGAAAATTCAGGAATTCCCTCTTGACCCCCCATTTTCTCCCCCTCCCCATTTTTGGGGTCCTGGGGGTGGATTTTGTGTCCAATTTGGGTCAATTTTAACCATTTTGGGGTGGATTTTCCCCCTTTTTTTGACCGAATTTCAGTCAAATTTCATCAGAATTTCACCGAATTTTTTGGGAATTTCTGGAAAATTCCGGAATTCCCTCTTGACCCCCCATTTTCTCCCCCTCCCCATTTTTGGGATCTTGGGGTTGGATTTTGGCTCCACTTTGGGTCAATTTTAACGGTTTTGGGGTGGATTTTTGACCAAATTTCAGTCAAATTTCATCGGAATTTCACCGAATTTTTTTTTGGGAATTTCTGGAAAATTCAGGAATTCCCTCTTGACCCCCCATTTCCTCCCCCTCCCCATTTTTGGATTTTGGCTCCATTTTGGGTCCATTTTGTGTCCAATTTGGGTCAATTTGGGTCAATTTTAACGGTTTTGGCGCAGATTTTTGACCAAATTTCGGTCAAATTTCATCGGAATTTCACCGAATTTTTTTGGGAATTTCTGGAAAATTCCAGAATTCCCTCTTGACCCCCCATTTTCTCCCCCTCCCCATTTTTGGGATCTTGGGGTTGGATTTTGGGTCCATTTTGGGTCAATTTTAACCATTTTGGGTGGATTTTTCCCCTTTTTTTGACCGAATTTCAGTCAAATTTCATCAGAATTTCACCGAATTTTTTTGGAATTTCTGGAAAATTCAGGAATTCCCTCTTGACCCCCCATTTCCTCTCCCTCCCCATTTTTGGGATTTTGGGTCCATTTTGGGTCCATTTTGGGTCCATTTTGGGTCCATTTTTGGTCAATTTTAACGGTTTTAGGGTGGATTTTTGACCAAATTTCGGTCAAATTCCGTCGGAATTTCACCGAATTTTTTGGGAATTTCTGGAAAATTCCGGAATTCTCTCTTGACCCCTCCATTTCCTCCCCCTCGCCGCAGCTTCGGGGGCCCTGGGGGGCTGCGTGGAGGTGGCGTCGGGCACCGAGGCCGTGCTGGGGGCGCCGTTCCGGCTGCTCTGCATCGCCTGCAAGCGCCGCAGCGAGACCCCGGCCGAGGCCGAGAGCGAGTGGTTCTTCCGGCCCGAGGGCGCCCCCCAGTTCGAGAAGGTCACTGGGAGCACTGGGACAAACTGGGAGGGACTGGGAGTGGATTGGGAGGGACTGGGAGTTACTGGGAGGACGCTGCAGTTCCCAAAGCGGCCACCGGGGGCAGCCAAGAGTTCATGGAAAGGGACTGGGAGGGACTGGGAGGGACTGGGACAAACTGGGAGGGACTGGGAGTTACTGGGATGGACTGGGAAGGACTGGGAGGGACTGGGATGGACTGGGAAGGACTGGGAGGGACTGGGAGGGGACTGGGATGGACTGGGAGGGGATTGGACAAACTGGGAGGGACTGGAGTTACTGGGAGGACGCTGCAGTTCCCAAAGTGGCCACCGGGTGGAGCCAAGAGTTCATGGAAAGGGACTGGGAGGGGACTGGGATGGACTGGGAGGGACTGGGAGGGGATTGGGACAAACTGGGAGGGACTGGGAGGGACTGGGAGGGGACTGGGACAAACTGGGAATGGGTTGGGATGGACCCCGGCCGAGGCCGAGAGCGAGTGGTTCTTCCGGCCCGAGGGCGCCCCCCAGTTCGAGAAGGTCACTGGGAGCACTGGGACAAACCGGGAGGGGACTGGGAGGGGATTGGGACAAACTGGGAGGGACTGGGAGGGGACTGGGAGGGACTGGGAGTTACTGGGAGGACGCTGCAGTTCCCAAAGCGGCCACCGGGGGCAGCCAAGAGTTCATGGAAAGGGACTGGGAGGGACTGGGAGGGACTGGGACAAACTGGGAGGGACTGGGAGTTACTGGGATGGACTGGGAAGGACTGGGAGGGACTGGGAGGGGACTGGGATGGACTGGGAGGGGATTGGGACAAACTGGGAGGGACTGGGAGTTACTGGGAGGACGCTGCAGTTCCCAAAGTGGCCACCGGGTGGAGCCAAGAGTTCATGGAAAGGGACTGGGAGGGAACTGGGAGGGACTGGGACAAACTGGGAGGGACTGGGATGGACTGGGAGGGACTGGGAGGGGATTGGGAGGGACTGGGAGGGACTGGGAGGGGACTGGGACAAACTGGGAATGGGTTGGGATGGACCCCGGCCGAGGCCGAGAGCGAGTGGTTCTTCCGGCCCGAGGGCGCCCCCCAGTTCGAGAAGGTCACTGGGAGCACTGGGACGAACTGGGAGGGGACTGGGAGGGGATTGGGACAAACTGGGAGGGACTGGGAGGGACTGGGATGGACTGGGAGGGACTGGGAGGGACTGGGAGGGACTGGGATGGACTGGGAGTTACTGGGAGGACGCTGCAGTTCCCAAAGCCGCCACCAGGGGGAGCCAGTGAGACACTGGGAGTTCATTGGGAGGGACTGGGAGGGAACTGGGATGAACTGGGACAAACTGGGAGGGACTGGGAGTTACTGGGATGGACTGGGAGGGACTGGGACAAACTGGGATGAACTGGGAGTTACTGGGAGGATGTTGCAGTTCCCAAAGTGGCCACCAGGGGGAGCCAGGAGTTCATGGAAAGGGACTGGGAGGGGACTGGGACAAACTGGGAGGGGACTGGGACAAACTGGGAGGGACTGGGAGGGGATTGGGACAAACTGGGAGGGACTGGGATGGACTGGGACGGACTGGGAGGGGACTGGGACAAACTGGGAATGGGTTGGGATGGACCCCGGCCGAGGCCGAGAGCGAGTGGTTCTTCCGGCCCGAGGGCGCCCCCCAGTTCGAGAAGGTCACTGGGAGCACTGGGACAAACTGGGAGGGGACTGGGAGTGGACTGGGACAAACTGGGAGGGACTGGGAGGGACTGGGATGGTCTGGGAGGGACTGGGAAGGACTGGGAGGGACTGGGAGGGGATAGGGACAAACTGGGAGGGGATTGGGATGAGGCACTGGGAGCTACTGGGCCATACTGGGAATCAGTGGGCTGAACTGGGAGCTACTGGGAGGCACTGGGAGCTACTGGGGAGGCACTTGGGATGTACTGGGCTGAACTGGGAGCTACTGGGAGGCACTGGGAGCTCCTGGGCCATACTGGGAATCACTGGGCTGAACTGGGAGCTGCTGGGGAGACACTTGGGATGTACTGGGCTGAACTGGGAGCTACTGGGAGGCACTGGGAGCTACTGGGGAGACGCTTGGGATGTACTGGGCTGAACTGGGAGCTACTGGGAGGCACTGGGAGCTACTGGGAGGTGCTGGGAGCTACTGGGGAGACACATGGGATGTACTGGGCTGAACTGGGAGCTACCGGGGAGACACTTGGGATGTACTGGGCTGAACTGGGAGCTACTGGGAGCTACTGGGCCATACTGGGAATCACTGGGCTGAACTGGGAGCTACTGGGGAGACACTTGGGATGTACTGGGCTGAACTGGGAGGCACTGGGAGCTACTGGGCTGAACTGGGAGCTACTGGGAAGCACTGGGAGCTACTGGGCTGAACTGGGAGCTACTGGGAAGCACTGGGAGCTACTGGGGAGACACTGGGGATGTACTGGGCTGAACTGGGAGCTACTGGGAGGCACTGGGAGCTACTGGGAGGTGCTGGGAGCTACTGGGAGGTGCTGGGAGCTACTGGGGAGACACATGGGATGTACTGGGCTGAACTGGGAGCTACTGGGGAGACACTTGGGATGTACTGGGCTGAACTGGGAGCTACTGGGGAGACACTTGGGATGTACTGGGCTGAACTGGGAGCTACTGGGGAGACACTTGGGATGTTCTGGGCTGAACTGGGAGCTACTGGGGAGACACTTGGGATATACTGGGCTGAACTGGGAGCTACTGGGAGCTACTGGGCCATACTGGGAATCACTGGGCTGAACTGGGAGCTACTGGGGAGACACTTGGGATGTACTGGGCTGAACTGGGAGCTACTGGGAGGCACTGGGAGCTACTGGGGAGACACTTGGGATGTACTGGGCTGAACTGGGAGCTACTGGGAGGTACTGGGAGCTACTGGGCCATACTGGGAATCACTGGGCTGAACTGGGAGCTACTGGGGAGACACTGGGGATGTACTGGGCTGAACTGGGAGCTACTGGGAAGCACTGGGAGCTACTGGGCTGAACTGGGAGCTACTGGGAAGCACTGGGAGCTACTGGGCTGAACTGGGAGCTACTGGGAAGCACTGGGAGCTACTGGGGAGACACTTGGGATGTACTGGGCTGAACTGGGAGCTACTGGGCCATACTGGGAATCACTGGGCTGAACTGGGAGCTACTGGGAATTCCCCGCAGCACAATTGGGCGCAGTTGCAATGCCAAACTCAACCACCGGAGGGCGCCACTGAGCAAACCCCATTCCCAACTGCTTCCCGTTAACTCTCACTGGTTCTTACTGGTTCTTACTGGTTTCTACTGGTTTAGATCCTGCACTACAGCCCCGAGGAGGGCGAGTGGGTGGCCCCGGGGCCGTTCCTGGGGGTGATCTCGTGGAACGGCTCGCGGGGCACGCGGGACCTGCAGGACCCGTCGGGGTGGGAGGGGACTGGGGTGAACTGGGAGGCACTGGGGAGACACTTGGGATGTACTGGGCTGAACTGGGAGCTACTGGGAGGCACTGGGAGCTACTGGGCCATACTGGGAATCACTGGGCTGAACTGGGAGCTACTGGGGAGACGCTTGGGATGTACTGGGCTGAACTGGGAGCTACTGGGAAGCACTGGGAGCTACTGGGGAGACGCTTGGGATGTACTGGGCTGAACTGGGAGCTACTGGGAGGCACTGGGAGCTACTGGGAGGTGCTGGGAGCTACTGGGGAGACACATGGGATGTACTGGGCTGAACTGGGAGCTACTGGGAGGCACTGGGAGCTACTGGGCTGAACTGGGAGCTACAGGGGAGACACATGGGATGTACTGGGCTGAACTGGGAGCTACTGGGGAGACACTGGGGATATACTGGGCTGAACTGGGAGCTACTGGGAGCTACTGGGCCATACTGGGAATCACTGGGCTGAACTGGGAGCTACTGGGAATTCCCCGCAGCACAATTGGGCGCAGTTGCAATGCCAAACTCAACCACCGGAGGGCGCCACTGAGCCAACACCATTTATAATCCCTTGCCATTGACTCTCGCTGGTTTTTACTGGTTTCTACTGGTTCTTACTGGTTCTTACTGGTTTCTACTGGTACAGATCCTGCACTACAGCCCCGAGGAGGGCGAGTGGGGTGGCGCCGGGGCCGTTCCTGGGGGTGATCTCGTGGAACGGCTCGCGGGGCACGCGGGACCTGCAGGACCTGTCGGTGTGGCTGGCCGAGGTGAAGCGCGCCCACGCCGGGCACTACGTGTGCCGGCTGAAGCGCAACCTGACCTTCGAGGGCTACACCTACAGCCTGGCCAGGAACCAGACCCTGAAGCTGGCCGTGGTGGAGAAAGGTGCTGGGATATACTGGGATAAACTGGGATGAACTGGGAGTTGGTTGGCAGGGATTGGGAGGGACTGGGATGGAGCTGGAGGGAAGAAAAATGGAGGTAGGAGGGAGATTAAAGGGGAACTGGGATGGACTGGGATGAACTGGGTGGGACTGGGATGAACTGGGAGGGACTGGGACGTGGTTGGGAGGGGACTGGGAGGAACTTGGATGGACTGGAAGGCACTGGGATGAACTGGGATGAACTGGGATGAACTGGGAATTGGTGGGAGGACGCTGCAGTTCCCAAAGGCGCCACCAGGCGGAGCCAGTGAGACACTGGGAGTTCATTGGGGAGGGACTGGGGGGGAACTGGGAAGGACTGGGACAAACTGGGAGGGACTGGGATGGGATTGGGATGGACTGGGAGCACCTGGGAGGGACTGGGATGAATTGGGAGAGGACTGGGAAGGACTGGGATGGACTGGGATGGATTGGGATGGACTGGGAGGGACTGGGACAAACTGGGAGGGGATTGGGCTGCACCTACAGCCTGGCCAGGAACCAGACCCTGAAGCTGGCCGTGGTGGAGAAAGGTGCTGGGAGGGCACTGGGATGAACTGGGATAAACTGGGATAAACTGGGAGGGCACTGGGATGTACTGGGGTGCACTGGGAGGGGATTGGGATTGACTGGGATGAACTGGGAGGGACTGGGAGATGGTTGGAAGGGACTGGGGTGGACTGGGATGGAGCTGGAGGGGAGTAAAGGGGAACTGGGATGGACTGGGAGGGACTGGGATGGGATTGGGATCAAGCTGGGATCAAACTGGGAGCACTGGGATTAAACTGGGAGGGACTGGGAGGGCACTGGGATCAAACTGGGAGCACTGGGATCAAACTGGGAGCACTGGGATCAAACTGGGAGGGACTGGGATCAAACTGGGATCAAACTGGGAGAGACTGGTAGCACTGGGATGAAACTGGGAGCACTGGGAGAGGGCTGGGATCAAACTGGGAGCACTGGGATCAAACTGGGAGGGACTGGGAGGGCACTGGGATCAAATTGGGAGCACTGGGATCAAACTGGGAGCACTGGGATCAAACTGGGATCAAACTGGGAGCACTGGGAGGGCACCGGGAGCAAACTGGGAGAGGACTGGGATCAAACTGGGAGCGCTGGAATCAAACTGGGAGGGACTGGGAGAGGGCTGGGATCAAACTGGGAGGGCTGGGATAACACTGGGATCAAACTGGGAGCACTGGGAGGGCACTGGGATCAAACTGGGAGCACTGGGAGGGCACTGGGATCAAACTGGGAGCACTGGGATCAAACTGGGAGCACTGGGAGGGCACTGGGATCAAACTGGGAGCACTGGAATCAAACTGGGAGCACTGGGATCAAACTGGGAGCACTGGGAGGGCACTGGGATCAAACTGGGAGCACTGGGAGGGCACTGGGATCAAACTGGGAGGGACTGGAAGCACAGAGATCAAACTGGGATCAAACTGGGAGCACTGGGATCAAACTGGGACTCACTGGCGAAGCCCCATGCCCATATAAGGCAGAAAGTGGGCGTGGCTTAGGCAAAAATGGGCGTGGCTTAGCCCCCAAATACCCAAATTCGGCCCCAAAACCGCCAAATTTTCCCGGATTTTTTTCGGGATTTTTTTGGGGAATTTTTTCGGGAATTTTTTCGGGGATTTTTTTGGGGACGTTTCCCGTGATTTTAGGAAATATTTTCTCCCCCCAGCGCGGCGGGACCTGGCATCCATCGTGTCCGAGATCCTGATGTACGTGCTCATCGTGGTGCTGACGCTCTGGCTCGCCGCCGAGATGCTCTACTGCTACCGCAAGGTGGCGGCCGCCTCCCCGCCCCCCGACAGCGCGTGAGTGGGCGGGGCCTCCCTGGGCGGGGCCGCGGTGGGCGGGGCTTAACGCCGGGGCGAGGTTTTTTGGGGGAAAAATGCAAAAAACCGGGCGAAAAAAGAGCGAAAAATGAGGAAATTAGGGGGTTGAAATGGCGGGGGGGGCGTGGCTTAAAGCGTGGGGGTGTGGCTTTGGGAGTGGGTGTGGCCTAAGTGGGCGTGGTTTAATTTTGGAGTGGTTGGAATTTGGGGAGAAATGGAAACAAATGGGAAAAAATGAGGTAAAAATGAGGAAATTAGGGAAAAAAAAGGGTTTTCAAAATGGTGGGAGGGGCGTGGCTTAAAGAATGGGGGCGTGGCTTCAGACTGGGTGTGGCCTAAGGGGGCGTGGTGTAATTTTTGAATAGTTTGGGTTGGAATTTGGGGGAGAAATGCCAAAAATTGGGGTGCAAATGGGGCGAAAAATGAGGAAATTAGGAGGAAAATGGAGGTTTAAAATGGCGGAGGGGCGTGGCCTAAAGAAAGGGGGCGTGGCTTTGGAGTAGGTGTGGCCTTAGGGGGCGTGGCTGAATTTCAGGGGAAGGAATTGGAAGCTCGGGGTTAAAAATGTGAGAATTGAGGCAAAAATGGGGAAATTAGGAAAAAAATGGGGTCTCAAAATGGCGGGAGGGGGCGTGGCTTTAGGTTGTGGGCGTGGCTTCAGACTGGGTGTGGCCTAAGGGGGCGTGGTTTAATTTTGGAGTGGTTTGGGTTGGAATTTTGGGGGAGAAATGCAAAAAAATTGGGTGAAAATGGGGCGAAAAATGAGGAAATTAGGAGGAAAATGGACGTTTAAAATGGCGGGAGGAGGCGTGGCTTAAAGAACGGGGGCGTGGTTTAGGGTGGGTGTGGCCTAAGTGGGCGTGGTTTAATTTTGGTGTGGTTTGGATTGGAATTTGTGGGAGAAATGCAAAAAACTGGGCAAAAATGGGGCGAAAAGTGAGGAAATTAGGAGGAAAATGGAGGTTTAAAATGGCGGGAGGGGGCGTGGCTTAAATATGGTGGGCGTGGTTTAGAGTGGGTGTGGCCCAAAGGGGCGTGGTTTAGATTTGGACTGGTTTGGGTTGGAATTTGGGGGAGAAATGCAAAAAACTGGGTGGAAATGGGCGAAAAATGAGGAAATTAGGACAAAAATGGAGGTTTAAAATGGCGGGAGGGGCGTGGCTTAAAGAATGGGGGCGTGGCTTTGGAGTGGGTGTGGCCCAAAGGGGCGTGGTTTAATTTTGGAGTGGTTTGGGTTGGAATTTGGGGGAGAAATACAAAAAACTGGGTGAAAATGGGGCGAAAAATGAGGAAATGAGGAGGAAAATGGAGGTTTAAAATGGCGGGGGGGGCGTGGCTTAAAGAACGTGGGCGTGGTTTAGAGTGGGTGTGGCCTAAGTGGGCGTGGTTTAATTTTGGTGTGGTTTGGATTGGAATTTGTGGGAGAAATGCAAAAAACTGGGCAAAAATGGGGCGAAAAATGAGGAAATGAGGAGGAAAATGGAGGTTTAAAATGGCGGAGGGGGCGTGGCTTAAAGAATGGGGGCGTGGCTTTGGAGTAGGTGTGACCTTAGGGGGCGTGGCTGAATTTCAGGGGAAGGAATTGGAAACTCGGGGTTAAAAATGTGAGAATTGAGGCAAAAATGGGGAAATTAGGAAAAAAATGGGGTCTCAAAATGGCGGGAGGGGGCGTGGCTTTAGGTTGTGGGCGTGGCTTCAGACTGGGTGTGGCCTAAGGGGGCGTGGTATAATTTTTGAATAGTTTGGGTTGGAATTTGTGGGAGAAATGCAAAAAAATTGGGTGAAAATGGGGCGAAAAATGAGGAAATGAGGAGGAAAATGGAGGTTTAAAATGGCGGAGGGGGCGTGGCTTACAGAATGGGGGCGTGGCTTCAGACTGGGTGTGGACTAAAGGGGCGTGGCTTAATTTTTTTTCATTTTGGGGCATTTCTGGGTGGGATTTTGGGGTGGATTTTTTGGGGAGATTTTGGGGTTTTTGGGGCAGAATTTTTGGATTTTGGGGCATTTTTGGGATGGGATTTTTGGGAGATTTTTGGGTGGATTTTTTTTCATTTTGGGGCATTTCTGGGTGGGGTTTTTTAAAAGTTTTGGGCCATTTGAGTGTAAAATTTTGGGGAGGAATTTTGGGGATTTTGGGCGTTTCTGGGGTGGAGATTTTGGGATTTTGGGGAGGAATTTTGGGGATTTTGGGGAGGGATTTTGGGGATTTTGGGGTGGAGATTTTGGGATTTTGAGGAGGAAGTTTTGGGATTTTGGGGTGGGGATTTTGGGATTTTGAGGAGGAATTTTGGGGATTTTTGGGGTGGAGATTTTGGGATTTTGAGGAGGAATTTTGGGGATTTTGGGGAGGAATTTTGGGGATTTTGGGGAGGGATTTTGGACATTTTTGGGGTGGAGATTTTGGGATTTTGGGGTGGAATTTTTAGGATTTTCGGGGGGGATTTTTTGGGAGGATTTCTCAGTGTTGGAGGAGGAGTTATTTGGGTTTTCGAGTGGATTTTTTTTTTAATTTTGAGGCATTTCTGGGTGGAATTTTGGATGGACTTTTTTTTTTGGTTTTGGACATTTTGGGGCAGAATTTTTGGATTTTTGGGGCCCCTCCCCCACCCCGAATTTCTCCCCTCCCCCCCCCTCAGGTCGGAGTACTTGGCCATCACCTCGGAGAGCAAAGAGAACTGCGGCGGCGTCCAGGCGGCCGAGTGACCCCGAGTGACCCCGAGTGACCTTTGACCCCCGAGTGACCCCCAGTGACCCCCAGTGACCTCTGACCCCCCCAGGCCCCCCCCTGCAATAACCCCCCCGGGGGGGACCCCCCTGACCCCTCCCCCACCCCTGACCCCGCATGGCCCCGACCCCACCCGGACCCCAAAAGTGGGGGGAAAAAAAAAACCCAAAAATTTTGGGGAAAAAAACCCCAAAAATTTGGGGGGAAAATCTCAAAAATTTTGGGGAAAAAAATCCCAAAAATCTGGGGGAAAAATCCCAAAATTTTAGGGAAAAAAATCCCAAAAATGTGTGGGGAAAAGTCACAAAATTTGAGGGAAAAAATCTGGGGGGAGGTCGGGAGGAAAGATGAGGATTTCAAAAATTGGAGGGAAAAAAATCCTTCAAAATTCAGGAAAAAAAAAATTCAAAATTTGTTTAAAATAATCCCAAAATTTCGGTCAAATTTCTTCAAAGTTTGGGAGAAAATCCCCCCAAATTTCACCCCAAAAATCCCAAAATTTTGAGTAAAATTTCCTAAATTCAGGACAAAAAAAATTTCCAAATTTGGGACAAAAAAAATCCCAAATTTTTGGAAAAATTCCCAAAATTTTGGGGTCAAATTCCCCAAATTTGGGGTCGATCCCCCCCGAGTGTGAGAGGAGTGCGCATGTAAATGAGCTGTATGCAAATGAGCCGTATGCAAATGAGAGATATTTAAAAGAGCAATATGTAAATGAGACAAGAGGACGAGACCTCAACAGCACTTTATGCAAATGAGGGGGGTGTGGCAACACAAATGAGGGTGATATGCAAATGAGGGGTGTGTAAATAGATGTAAATGAGGCAGTATGCAAATGAGGTGGAGGCGAGAACTGTAACCGCGGGTTATTTATTATGTAAATGAGCTGTACATAAACAAAGCATTATGCAAATGAGCACTGACACAGCCGCACAAATGCACATCTCACTTAATTGCGATATGCAAATGAACCTGCAAACGAGGCGGGGCATGCAAATGAGCACCGAGCACCGTATGCAAATGAGCACCGCCGCGCCGACACATCGCTGTATGCAAATGAACGCCCGTATGCAAATGAGTGCCATAATTAACGGATTAATTGTGCCAAGCCCCGATATGTAAATGATCATGCAAATGAACATGCAAATGAGCTGGACTGCCGAGCCTCGAGTCCTTGGTGTGGGGGCGGGTCTCCGGTATGCAAATGAGATTTATGATAATGAGGGACGCACAAACGGGAACACAATGGGAGGGGGTGTATGCAAATGAGGCGGTGACGTCATCGGCGTAGTTTGGGGGTTTATGGGAGGTTGATGACGTCATCCGGGGGAAGTCGATGACGTCATCGGGGTGGGAGGGGAAATTTGGGGCAAAATTCCCAAATTTGGGCATCGATGACGTCACCGGGGGGGGGGGAGGGGCGGTCAGGGGGGATTTGGGGGTGAAATTCCCAAATTTTGGGGTCAAATTCCCGAATTTTGGGGTGAAATTCCCAAATTTTGGGGTCTCTGGGATCATTTTGGGGCAAAATTCCCGAATTTTGGGGTCCCTGGGATCATTTTGGGGTGAAATTCCCAAAATTTTGGGGTTCCCGGGTTGATTTTGGGGTTCAATCCCCAATTTTTTGGGGTTCGATCCCCAAATTTCGGGTTCCCTGCCAGGATTTGGGGTTCAATTCCCAATTTTGGGGTTAAAATCCCAAATTTCGGGATTCCATCCCAAATTTTTGGGGTTCAATCCCAAATTTCGGGGTTCAAATCCCAAATTTCGGGGTTCCATCCCCAATTTTTGGGGTTCAATCCCAAATTTCGGGGTTCAAATCCCAAATTTCAGCGTTAAATCCCCAAATTTCGGGTTCTCTTCCAGGATTCGGGGTTCAAATCCCAATTTTGGGGTTCCCGGGCTGATTTTGGGGTTCGATCCCCAAATTTCGGGTTCTCTTCCAGGATTTGGGGTTCAATTCTCAATTTCGGGGTTCAATCCCCAAATTTCGGGGTTCAAATCCCAATTTTTGGGGTTCCCGGGCTGATTTTGGGGTTCCCGGGTTGATTTCGGGGTTCAATCCCCAAATTTTGGGGTTCAAATCCCAATTTTTGGGGTTCAAATCCCAAATTTCCGCTCCCCCCAAGCCCCGCCCCCTTCCCCGCCTCCCGATGACGTCACCGCCTCCATTCCCCCTTTCCCCTCCCCCCTCCCCCCCCCCAATTTGGGGTTTTTGGGCCGCACTGACCTCAATGATGACGTCATCACCACCCCAGCCGGTTTTTTGGGGGGGTGCCTCCATGACGTCATCACCCCCAGCCGGTTTTTTTTGGGGCGCCTCGATGACGTCATCACCACCCCAACCGGTTTTGGGGGTTGATTTGAATTTTTAATTATTTTGAGGCTCGACCTCGTTGTTTTCAAGGTTTTAATTAAAGGTTTGGAGGGGTTTTAATGAATGTTTTTGGGGGCGCTGATGACGTCATAAAGGGGTGGCCGTGGTGACGTCATCGCCCCCCCAAAAATGAGGCCCCGCCCCCCCCCAAACCCCAGAGAGGCCGAGGCCGAAATTGGGGTGAAAGAGCTGAGGGAGAGGTGAGGGAAAATGGGAAATTTTGGGGGAATTTTGGGAATTTTTCAGGGAAATTTGGGAATTTTGGGGTGCGGGGAGGGTGGGGGAGGGGTTGGCGAGAAATTTGGGGGGAAATTCGGGGAATTTTGGGGATTTTTGGGGGGATTTTGGGGGGAATTTTGGGGATTTTTTGAGGAGAATTTTGGAGTTTGGGGAGGGAAATTCGGGGGCATTTGATTTTTTTTGGTGGGGAATTTTTGGGAATTTTTTGGGAAATTTGGGAATTTTGGGGTGCAGGGAGGGTGGGGGAGGGGTTTGGGGGAAATTTTGGGGGAAATTCGGGGAATTTTGGGGATTTTTTTGAGGATTTTGGTGGATTTTTTGGGGATTTTTGGGGGGATTTCGGGAGGTTTTCGGGTGGATTTTTGGGAATTTTTTTTGGATTTTTTGAAATTTGGAAATTTTGGGGTGCGGGGAGGGATGGGGAGAAATTTTGGGGGAAATTCGGGGAAATTTTGGGGGAAATTCGGGGGAATTTGGGGGATTTTTGGGGATTTTTGGGGGAATTTTGTGAAATTTTAGGGGGATGTTTGGGGGGGATTTCGGGGGATTTTCGGGGGGAATTTTGGGGGGATTTTTGGGAATTTTTTGGGGATTTTTTGGGAAATTTGGGAATTTTGGGGTGCGGGGAGGGTGGGGGAGGGGTTGGAGAGAAATTTGGGGGGAAATTCGGGGAATTTTGGGGGTTTTTTGGGGGATTTTTGGGGGACTTTGGGTGGATTTTTAGGGATTTTTGGGATTTTCTTGGTGGATTTTGGAGGAAATTTGGGATTTTTTTGGGGGGAATTTTTTGGGACTTTTGGGGGAATTTGGGATTTTTTGGGGGAATTTTTGGGATTTTTGGGGAAATTTGGGATTTTTGGGGGAATTTTTGATGGGAATTTTTGGGATTTTGGGAGAATTTGGGATTTTTTAGGGGAATTTTTTTTGATTTTTGGGGGAAATTTGGGATTTTTTGGGGGGACTTTTTGGGATTTTTTGGGGGAATTTTTGGGATTTTTGGGGTACAGGGAGGGGTTGGGGGGATTTGGGTTTTTTGGGGGTTTTTTTTAGGGAATTTTTGGAGTTGATTTGGGGCGTTTTGGTTTGGGATTTTTGGGGTTTTTGGGGAAAATTCGGGAGGATTTGGGGGGTTTTTTTTGGAGGAGAATTTTTGGGTTAAATTTGGATAATTTGTTTTTTTTTTTATTATTATTTTTTGCTTTATTTTCTGGTGATTTGAAACATTTCAGTAATTTTCGGGGCAATTTTGGGGGCTGTTTGGGATATTCTGGGCCATTTTTTTGGGGTTTATTTTGCATTTATTTGAAACATTTTTATATTTCCAATCTCATTTTTGCCAATTTTGATCATTTCTGGCTGATTTTTTTTCCCATTTTTTCCCGTTTTTTCCCCATTTTTAGGACCATGGGGCGCCTTTGCCGCTGCTGCCGCCGCCGGGGCCGCTCCAAGGCTCCCTCCCGGGGTCACCCCAAAAATCCCAAAAATCCCAAAAATCGCCCCAAAAATCTCCCCAAGGGGGCAGCGACAGCCCCGGCCCTGCTGCCCTGCCCCGGCCCAGGTAAGTCCTGAAATTCCCAATTTTTAACCCAAAATTTCCATCTTTTAAACCCCCCAAAAATCCCATTTTTACCCCCAGAGTCCCCAATTTTTAACCCCAAAAATCCCCAATTTTTTACCCAAAAATTCCATTTTTTACCCCCCAAAATTCCCATTTTTTGACCCCAAAAATCCAAATTTTTAACCCCAAAAATCCACATTTTTAAACCCCAAAAATCCCCAATTTTTAACCCCAAAATCCCCAATTTTTAACCCCAAAATTCCCCAATTTTTAACCCCCAAAATCCCCAATTTTTAACCCCAAAAATCCCCAGTTTTTAATCCCTGAAATTTCAAATTTTAAACCCCAAAATCCCCAATTTTTAACCCCAAAATTCAAAATTTTTTACCCCAAAATCCCCAATTTTTAACCCCAAAATCCTCAATTTTTAACCCCTCAAACCCCCCATTTTCACCCCCCAAAAATCCCCTTTTTTACCCCCAAAATTTCCAATTTTTACCCCCAAAATTTCAATTTTTTTCACCCCTAAAATCCCCATTTAAAATCTCCATTTTTAACCCCTGAAATTTCTATTTTTTAACCCCAAAATCCCCAATTTTTTAACCCCAAAAATTTCCCAATTTTCAAACCCCAAAATCCCCAATTTTTTAACCCCAAATTTCCATTTTTTCCCCCCCAAAATCCCCCAATTTTTAACCTCAAAATCCCCAACTTTTAACCTCAAAAATCCAAAATTTTAACCCCCAAAATCCCCAATTTTTAACCCCAAACCCGCCAATTTTTAATCCCTGAAATTTCAAATTTTAACCCCCAAAATCCCCAATTTTTAATCCCAAAAATCCCCAATTTTTTACCCCAAAAATCCCCAGTTTTTAATCCAAAAATGAGCAATTTTCAACCCCAAAAATCCCCAATTTTTACCCCCAAAATTTCCAATTTTTTACCCCAAAAATTTTCAATTTTTTCACCCCTAAAATCCCCATTTAAAATCTCCATTTTTAACCCCTGAAATTTTCAATTTTTTAACCCCAAAAATCCGAATTTTTAACCCCGAATTTTCAATTTTTAACCCTTTCTTTCCCTCTCTCTCCCCTCCGCAGCCGCCCTGCCCGCCGATGACGTCACCGATGACGTCGCCGATGACGTCACCCACCCCCGCCTACGTCATTTGGGCCGCCGCCGGCGCTGGTGACGCTCGGGACCCCTCGGGTGGCGCTGCTGGGGGAGCCCCAGCCCCAAAATCCGCTGCTTTTAACCCCAAAAATCGGAATTTTAACCCCAAAATTGACAATTTTTAAAGGAAAAAAATTGGGATTAAAAAAAAAAAAAAAAATTGGGATTTTTTAACCCCAAAAAATTTGGATTTTATAACCCAAAAAATGGGGGTTTTTAGCTCAAAAAAATCGGAATTTCAACCCCAAAATTGACAATTTTTTAAAGCAAAAAAAATTCGGATTTTTTAACACAAAAATTGTTTTTTTTTAAAATAAAAGTTGGGACTTTTTAACCCAAAAAAATTTGGATTTTATAACCCAAAAAAATGGGGGATTTTTAACCCCAAAAATCGGAATTTGAACCCAAAAAATTGACAATTTTTTAAAGGAAAAAAAAATTGGGATTCTTAAAAAAAAAATCGGGATTTTTTTTCGCCCAAAAAATTCGTGTTTTATAACCCAAAATTGGGGGTTTTTAGCCCGAAAAAATCGGAATTTCAATCCCAAAATTGACAATTTTCAAAGGAAAAAAAATTGGGATTTAAAAAAAAAAATCGGGATTTTTTAACCCAAAAAATTCGTGTTTTATAACCAAAAAATTGGGGGTTTTTAATGAAAAATTCCGATTTTTTAAGGCCCAAAAATTCAGATTTTTTGACCAAAAAAATTGGGATTTTTTTAACCCAAAATTTCAGATTTTATAGCCAAAAAAAAAAATCAGATTTTTCACCAAAAAATTGAGATTTCTTTAAAGCCTCAAATCAGGATTTTCTGACCAAAATTCGGAATTTTAATCCCAAAAATTGTGATTTATTTTAAAACCCAAATTTGTAATTTCGACCCCAAAATAAAAATTTTCAACCCAAATTTCGCCTCCTGGGTACTGAAAACCAAATCGGGATTTTTTTTAATTTTTACCCAAATTTGGATTTTTTAGCCCCAAAATTGGAAAATTTGGAAATTTGGGGGGGGGGGGGAGGGGCCGAATTTGGCGCCATTTTGGGGCGATTTTGGCGCCTTTTTTTTAGGGAGGGGGCCGTGGCCAAAATGTGGGGGCGGGGCTTGGTCTGGCCCACGCCCCCTTTGCTCGGTCCATTGAGCTCTAAAAGGGGGCGGTAAAGGGGGACTGGTTTGTACTGGTTTGTACTGGTTTGTACTGGGAGGGACTGGGAGGGACTGGGAGGGACTGGTTTGTACTGGTTTGTACTGGTTTGGACTGGTTTGGACTGGTTTGGACTGGTTTGGACTGGGAGGGGATGTGGGGTTACTGGTTTGTACTGGTTTATACTGGGAGGGGATTTGGGATTACTGGTTTGGGGTTTGGGGTTACTGGGTTTGTACTGGTTTATACTGGGAGGGACTGGGGGAGGGGAGAAAAGGGGATTTGGGGGGGTCTGGTTTGTACTGGTTTGTACTGGTTTGGAGTTTGGGGTTACTGGTTTATACTGGTGTACTGGTTTGGGGGACTGGGACAAACCGGGAGGGACTGGGGAGGGGATGTGGGGTTACTGGTTTGTACTGGTTTATACTGGGAGGGACTGGGAGGGACTGGTTTGTACTGGTTTTGTACTGGGAGGGGTTACTGGTTTGTACTGGTTTGGGGTTTGGAGTTACTGGGACAAACTGGGAGGAGACTGGGAGGGGATGTGGGGTTACTGGTTTGTACTGGGAGGGACTGGGAGGGGATTTGGGGTCACTGGTTTGTACTGGTTTGTGGTTTAGGGGTTACTGGGAGGGACTGGGAGGGAACTGGGAGGGACTGGGAGTAAACTGGGACGAACTGGGTGGGAACTGGGAGGGACTGAGCGCGTCCGTACTGGTCTATACTGGTTTATACCGGTCTATACTGGTCCATACTGGTCCATACTGGTCCATACTGGTTAATACCAGTTTATACTGATTTATACTGGTCCATACTGGTTTTATACCGGTTGATACCAGTTTATACTGGTCCATACTGGTTTATACTGGTCGATGGCGGAGCTGCTGCTGCTGACGCGCGTGGTGCCCGCGGGGGGGGGGAGGGGCGGAGGCCGCGGCCCCTCCCCCGCCCCCCCCCGGGACCCCTCCCCCACCCCGAGCGGGGGGGGCGGCTGTGGGGGGAGCCCCTGGCGCTGGGGGGTGAGCGACTGGGTATACTGGTTTGGACTGGTTTTGTACTGGGAGGGACTGGTTTATACTGGTTTGGACTGGTTTGGACTGGGAGCGACTGGGGTATACTGGTTTGGACTGGTTTATACTGGGAGGGGGGTTGGGGTTACTGGTTTGTACTGGTTTATACTGGTTTGTACTGGGAAGGGCTTTGGGGGGGACTGGGTTTGTACTGGTTTGTACTGGTTTGTACTGGGACGAACTGGGAGGCCCCGGGGTGGGGGAGGGGCGGCTTTGGGACATTTTTGGACTTTGGAATTCGGGGGCGTTTGGGGTGGGGGAGGGGCGGGGCTGGAGCGATGTGGGGGAGGGGCTGGGAGGGGTGGGGGAGGGGGCCAAATCCGGGCCCTTTTTAGGGTGGGGGAGGGGCCAAATTTGGGTCCTTTTTAGGGTGGGGGAGGGGCAGTTTTGGGGTGGGGGAGGGGCCAAATTTGGGTCCTTTTTAGGGTGGGGGAGGGGCAATTTTCGGAGTGGGGGGAGGGGCCAAATTTGGGTCCTTTTGGTGATGGGGGAGGGGGGCGGGTTTTGGGGCTGGGGGAGGGGCAAATCAAGGCCCTTTTTAGCGTGGGGGAGGGGCCCAAATTTGGGGATGGGGGAGGGGCAAATCGAGGCCCTTTTTAGGGTGGGGGGGAGGGGCCAAACTTTAGATTGGGGGAGGGGCGATTTCGGCTCCTCTTTTTAGGGTGTGGGGGAGGGGCCAAACGTAAGATTGGGGGAGGGGCGATTTCGGCTCCTCTTTTTAGGGTGGGGGAGGGGCGATTTTCCCTCCTATTAAATTCGGCTTTTTTTTTTTTTGGTTTGTTTTTTTTTTTTTTTTTGTTTTTTTTTTTTTATTTTTATTTTTTAGGGTGTGGGGGAGGGGCGATTTTTAGCTCATTTTTTAGGGTGGGGGGAGGGGCGATTTTAGCTCATTTTTAGGGTGGGGGAGGGGCGATTTTGGCTCCTCCTTTTAGAGTGGGGGAGGGGCGATTTTCCCTCCTATTAAATTCGGCTTTTTTTTTCGCGGTTTTTTTTTTTTTTTTTTTTTTTTTTTTTTTGGTGGCGGTGGGGGAGGGGCCGCCCCTCCCCCCTCCCCTCCCCCACCCCCCCGTGACCCGCCCCTCCCCCCCCCCCCCAGGTGTCGCAGGTGCTGCTCGGGAGCCTCCAGGTGGCGCTCGGGGCCGCCCTGCTGGGAGCGCTGGGAGACCCCGTGGGGGCGCAGCTGGGAACGGCCCTGGGGGAGCGGCCCCGCGGTGAGGGGGGGGGCGGGGTAAACTGGGGTATACTGGGATATACTGGGAGGGACTGGGGAGGGACTGGGAGGGACTGGGAGGGACTGGGATGGGATTGGGAGGGACTGGAGGGGACTGGGATGGAACTGGGATAGACTGGGATGGACTGGGATGGACTGGGAGGGAAACTGGGAGGGGATTGGGGGGGACTGGGAGGGACTGGGATATACTGGGATATACTGGGGATAGACTGGGAGGGGACTGGGATATACTGGGAGGGACTGGGGTATACTGGGATATACTGGGAGGGGACTGGGATGGGATTGGGATAGACTGGGAGGGACTGGGAGGGACTGGGAGGGACTGGGAGGGACTGGGGTATACTGGAAGGGACTGGGAGGGAACTGGGAGGGGATTGGGGGGGACTGGGAGGGACTGGATATACTGGGATATACTGGGATAGACTGGGAGGGGATTGGGGGGGACTGGGATATACTGGGAGGGACTGGGATGGGATTGGGATATACTGGGAGGGGACTGGGATGGGATTGGGATAGACTGGGATATACTGGGAGGGACTGGGATGGACTGGGAGGGACTGGGATAGACTGGGAGGGACTGGAAGAGACTGGGAGGGACTGGGGTGTACTGGGGTGTACTGGGGTATACTGGGATAGACTGGGAGGGACTGGGAGGGACTGGGATGGGATTGGGATAGACTGGGATAGACTGGGATGGACTGGGATGGACTGGGATATACTGGGAGACACTGGGATAGACTGGGAGGGAGTGGGAGGGAACTGGGAGGGGACTGGGGGGGACTGGGATATACTGGGATATACTGGAGTGTACTGGGATGGGACTGGGCAGGACTGGGGGGGACTGGGAGGGAACTGGGACGGACTGGGATATACTGGGGTATACTGGGAGAGAACTGGGAGGGACTGGGGTATACTGGGATGGACTGGGATAGACTGGGAGGGAACTGGGAGGGGATTGCGATGGGTAAAAAGGGGATTCGGGGTTACTGGTCCATACCGGTCCATACTGGTTTATACTGGTTTATACTGGTCCATACTGGTCCATACTGGTTTATACTGGTCCGTACTGGTCCATACTGGTCCATACTGGTCCGTACTGGTCCATACTGGTCCATACTGGTCCGTACTGGTCCATACTGGTCCATACTGGTCCGTACTGGTCCATACTGGTTTATACTGGTTTATACTGGTCCGTACTGGTCCCACAGCTGATGGCGGCGGGGGCGGCGCTGGCGGCCATGGCCAAGGGACCCTCGGCCGGACGGGTGAGAGCGGGGACAGGGCGGGGCGTGGCTGGTCACTCAATGGTCACTCAGGGTCACTCAGGGTCACTCAGTGGTCACTCAGTGGTCACTCAGTGGTCACTCAGTGGTCACTCATTGGTCACTCAGTGGTCACTCATTGGTCACTCAGCGGTCACTCAGCGGTCACTCAGTGGTCACTCAGTGGTCACTCATTGGTCACTCAGTGGTCACTCAGTGGTCACTCAGTGGTCACTCATTGGTCACTCAGTGGTCACTCATTGGTCACTCAGTGGTCACTCAGTGGTCACTCAGTGGTCACTCATTGGTCACTCAGTGGTCACTCAGCGGTCACTCATTGGTCACTCACTGGTCACTCAGTGGTCACTCAGTGGTCACTCATTGGTCACTCAGTGGTCACTCAGCGGTCACTCAGCGGTCACTCAGTGGTCACTCATTGGTCACTCAGTGGTCACTCATTGGTCACTCAGTGGTCACTCAGCGGTCACTCATTGGTCACTCACTGGTCACTCAGTGGTCACTCAGTGGTCACTCATTGGTCACTCAGTGGTCACTCAGCGGTCACTCAGCGGTCACTCAGTGGTCACTCATTGGTCACTCAGTGGTCACTCAGTGGTCACTCAGCAGTCACTCATTGGTCACTCAGCGGTCACTCAGTGGTCACTCATTGGTCACTCAGTGGTCACTCAGTGGTCACTCATTGGTCACTCCCCGCAGGCTCAGGCCGCGCTGGCGCTGGACATCGTGGGTCAGTTTTAGGTCACTTTTGGGCCAGATTTTGGGGGATTTTTGGGTTTTTTTGGGGGTGGGTTGCTGCTGGTCACTCATTGGTCACTCAGCGGTCACTCAGCGGTCACTCATTGGTCATTCATTGGTCACTCAGCGGTCACTCAGCGGTCACTCAGTGGTCACTCATTGGTCACTCATTGGTCACTCCCCGCAGGCTCGGGCCGCGCTGGCGCTGGACATCGTGGGTCAGTTTTAGGTCACTTTTGGGCCAGATTTTGGGGGATTTTTTGGGGTTTTTTGGGGGTGGGTTGCTGCTGGTCACTCAGCAGGCACTCAGCGGTCACTCATTGGTCACTCATTGGTCACTCAGCGGTCACTCAGTGGTCACTCAGTGGTCACTCATGGGTCACTCAGTGGTCACTCATTGGTCACTCAGTGGTCACTCATGGGTCACTCAGTGGTCACTCAGTGGTCACTCAGTGGTCACTCAGTGGTCACTCAGCGGTCACTCATGGGTCACTCAGCGGTCACTCAGTGGTCACTCAGTGGTCACTCAGTGGTCACTCAGTGGTCACTGCGGTCACTCAGTGGTCACTCAGTGGTCACTCAGTGGTCACTCATTGGTCACTCAGTGGTCACTCAGTGGTCACTCAGCGGTCACTCAGTGGTCACTCATTGGTCACTCAGCGGTCCACTCAGCGGTCACTCCCCGCAGGCTCGGGCCGCGCTGGCGCTGGACATCGTGGGTCAGTTTTAGGTCATTTTTGGGCCAGATTTTGGGGGATTTTTTGGGGTTTTTTTGGGGTGGATTGCTGCTGGTCACTCATTGGTCACTCAGCGGTCACTCAGCGGTCACTCCCCGCAGGCTCGGGCCGCGCTGGCGCTGGACATCGTGGCGTCCATCGTGTCCTTCCTGGCCCTGGGCGTGCAGGGGCTGCTCCTCCCCCACAGCTGCCCCTGGTGCTACAACCTGGGCCCGGCCGCGCAGGTGAGGCCAGCGGGCAGCGATGGTCACTCATGGTCAGTGATGGTCACTCATGGGCAGTGATGGGCAGGGATGGTCACTCATGGTCACTCATGGTCACTCATGGTCACTCATGGTCACTCATGGGCACTCATGGTCACTCATGGGCAGTGATGGGCACTCATGGTCACTCATGGTCACTCATGGTCACTCATGGTCACCACTGGTCAGTGATGGGCAGTGATGGGCACTCATGGTCACTCATGGTCACTCATGGGCAGTGATGGGCAGGGATGGGCACTCATGGTCACTCATGGTCACTCATGGGCACTCATGGTCACTCATGGTCACTCATGGGCACTCATGGTCACTCATGGTCACTCATGGTCACTCATGGTCAGTGATGGGCACTCATGGTCACTCATGGTCACTCATGGGCAGTGATGGTCACTCATGGTCACTCATGGTCACTCATGGTCACTCATGGTCACTCATGGTCAGTGATGGGCACTCATGGTCACTCATGGTCACTCATGGGCAGTGATGGGCAGTGATGGGCAGGGATGGTCACTCATGGTCACTCATGGGCAGTGATGGACACTCATGGTCACTCATGGTCACTCATGGGCAGTGATGGTCACTCATGGTCACTCATGGTCACTCATGGTCACTCATGGTCACTCATGGGCAGTGATGGGCAGTGATGGGCACTCATGGTCACTCATGGTCACTCATGGTCACTCATGGTCACCACTGGGCAGTGATGGTCACTCATGGTCAGTGATGGTCAGCGATGGTCAGTGATGGTCACTCATGGTCACTCATGGTCAGTGATGGGCAGTGATGGTCACTCATGGTCACTCATGGGCAGTGATGGTCAGTGATGGTCACTCATGGTCACTCATGGGCAGTGATGGTCAGTGATGGTCAGCGATGGTCACTCATGGTCAGTGACGGTCAGTGATGGTCAGTGATGGTCACTCATGGTCAGTGACGGTCAGTGATGGGCAGTGATGGTCAGCGATGGTCACTCATGGTCAGTGATGGTCAGTGATGGTCAGTGATGGTCAGCGATGGTCAGCGATGGTCACTCATGGTCAGTGATGGGCAGTGATGGTCACTCATGGTCACTCATGGTCAGTGATGGTCAGCGATGGTCACTCATGGTCAGTGATGGTCAGTGATGGTCACTCATGGTCAGTGATGGTCAGGGATGGTCACTCATGGTCAGTGATGGTCAGTGATGGTCAGTGATGGTCACTCATGGTCAGTGATGGTCAGTGATGGTCACTCATGGTCACTCATGGTCAGTGATGGTCAGTGATGGTCAGTGATGGTCACTCATGGTCAGTGATGGTCAGTGATGGTCAGTGATGGTCACTCATGGTCACCACTGGTCAGTGATGGTCAGTGATGGTCACTCATGGTCAGTGATGGTCAGTGATGGTCAGTGATGGTCACTCATGGTCAGTGATGTTCAGTGATGGTCAGTGATGGTCACTCATGGTCACCACTGGTCAGTGATGGTCACTCATGGTCAGTGATGGTCAGTGATGGGCAGTGATGGTCAGTGATGGTCAGCGATGGTCACTCATGGTCAGTGACGGTCAGTGATGGTCAGTGACGGGCAGTGATGGTCAGTGATGGTCAGCGATGGTCACTCATGGTCAGTGATGGTCAGTGATGGTCAGCGATGGTCACTCATGGTCAGTGACGGTCAGTGATGGGCACTCAGTTTGGGGCAGTTATGGGGCAGTTATGGGGCAGTTTGGGGCAGTTATCGGTCACTCTGGGGCAATTTGGGTCAATTTGGGGCAGTGTATGGGACAGTTATTGGTCACCACTGGTCACTCTGGGTCAGTGTTGGTCACTCTGGATCAGTGTTGGTCACTCTGGGTCAATTATGGGACAGTTATTGGTCACCGTTGGTCCACTCTGGGTCAGTTATTGGTCACTGGGTCACTTTGGGGCAGTTATGTGTCAGTTTGGGTCACTCTGGGGCAGTTATGGGTCAGTTATTGGTCACTCTGGGGCAGTTATGGGTCACTCTGGGGCAGTTATGGGTCAGTTATTGGTCACTCTGGGGCAGTTTGGGGCAGTTATTGGTCACTCTGGGTCACTCTGGGGCAGTTATTGGTCACTGGGGCAGTTATTGGTCACTTATTGGTCACTGTGGGGCAGTTCAGGTCAGTTATTGGTCATTGTGGTCACTCATGGGTCAGTTATTGGTCACTCTGGGGCAGTTTGGGGCAGTTATTGGTCACTCTGGGGCAGTTATTGGTCACTCTGGGGCAGTTTGGGGCAGTTATTGGTCACTCTGGGGCAGTTATTGGTCACTCTGGGACAGTTATGGGTCAGTTATTGGTCACTCTGGGGCAGTTATTGGTCACTGGGGCAGTTATTGGTCACTCTGGGGCAGTTATTGGTCACAATGGGGCAGTTATGGGTCACTCTGGGGCAGTTATTGGTCACTCTGGGGCAGTTATTGGTCACTCTGGGTCACTCTGGGGCAGTTATTGGTCACTCTGAGGCAGTTATGGGTCAGTTATTGGTCATTCTGGGTCACTCTGGGGCAGTTATTGGTCACTGGGGCAGTTATTGGTCACTCTGGGGCAGTTATTGGTCACTCTGGGGCAGTTATTGGTCATTTATTGGTCACTCACGGGTCAGTTTTTGGTCACTTATTGGTCACTCATGGGTCACTTTATGTGTCAATTTTGGGTCATTTCTGTGTCAATTAAGAGTCAAGTTTTAATTTTGGGTCAGTTTGGGATTAATTTCAGGTCAATTTTTAATCAATTTTTGCTCAGCTTGGGATTAATTTCAGGTCAGTTTTTTACTCAATTTTTGATCAACTTGGGAATAATTTCAGGTCAATTTTTAATCGATTTTTGGTCAATTTGGAATTAATTTCAGGTCAATTTTTAATCGTTTTTTGATCAATTTGGAATTAATTTCAGGTCAGTTCTGGATGAAGTTTTGGGTCAGTTTAGGGCTGGATTTAGGTCCATTATGGGGTCATGGTTTGGTCAATTTTAGTGTCAATTTTCTGTCATTTTTGAGCCGATTTTCCCCCATTTTCCCCCCATTTCCCGTCCACCAGGGGGTGCTGCTGGGCACCCACGTGCTGCTGCTGACGTCATCGGCGGCGGGGGCGGTGCTGGCCGTGATTGGCTGCGTGGCGGCCGCCAGGGGGCGCCCCAAGGCGACGCCAATGGTGAGTGACAGAAGGGGCGTGGCCATGGGGTGATTAATGAGGGGGGTGTGGTTTATAAGGGTCTCGCTCCATTATATGGACATTGGGGCGGGGTTGTGGGCGTGGCAAACACTGACCACGCCCCCTGTCCCGCCCCCAGCCCGTGGTGATCTATCAGACAGCGATGCCTGCCCCAGGGGTGGGGCCAGCTGAGACCACGCCCCCTGTTCAACAATAAAGACCAATCACAGTTGAGAGTGCATCTGGCTCCGCCTCCTTTATTTGATTGGCTGGGGAGGGGGATGAGGTCATTGGTGGCACTGGGGGCAGCCCAGAGCTGAACTGGGAGCACTGGGAGCCAACTGGGAGCCAACTGGGAGCCTTTTCCCCTCAGGTTTCAGCCCTTTTTTGTCTTTAAATTTCCCACCCTTTTTGTCGTCAAATTTCCCGCCCTTTTCTCCTCCATTTTCCCCTCACACTTCCCTCCATTTTCCCCTCACGTTTCCCCCCATTTTCCTGTCGTATTTCCATCCATTTCCCCCCTCACAGTTCCCCCTTTTTTCCCCTCATAGTTTCTGCTATTTTCCCATTTCCTCTCATTTTCCCCTCACGTTTCTCTCACGTTTCCCTCCATTTTCCCTCACATTTCCTGCCTTTTTTTCCCCTGAAAGTTCCTGCCATTTTCCCCTCACATTTCTCACCTTTTTTCTCCTCACAGTTCTTGCCATTATCCCCTCACATTTCTCACCTTTTTTCTCCTCACAGTTCTTGCCATTTTCCCCCTCACATTTCCCGCCTTTTTTCTCCTCACAGTTCTTGCCATTTTCCCTCACATTTCCCGCCTCTTTTCTCCCGAAAGTTCCTGCCATTATCCCCTCACATTTCCCACCTTTCCCCCCCTCACATTTCCCTCCATTTTCCCCTCACATTTCCCCTCCATTTCCCCCCTCACAGTTGCCACCATTTTCCCCCTCATGCTTCCCACTTTTTTCCCCTCACATTTACTTCCATTTTCCCCCTCAGTTCCCACCTTTTTCTCTCATGCTTCCCTCCATTTTCCCCCTCATAGTTCCTGGCCCTTTCCCCTTCACGCTTCTCACTTTTTTCCCCTCATGTTTTTCGCCATTTTCCCTCATGTTTTCCTCCATTTCCCCCTCTCATTTCCCACCATTTTCCCCATCACATTTCCCTCCATTTTCTCCCTCATAGTTCTCGGCCTTTTCCCCTTCACACTTCCCATTTTTTTCCCTTCACATTTCCCCCCATTTTCCCTCACATTTTCCTCCATTTTCCCCTCATGCTTCCCACTTTTTCCCTTCATGTTTGCCCCCATTTTCCCTCATGTTTTCCTTCATTTTCCCCTCACATTTCCCTCCATTTTCTCCTCACTTTTTTCCCCTCAAAGTTTCTCCCATTTTCCCATCACAGTTCCCGCCCTTTCCCCCTCACGTTTCCCACTTTTTCCCCTCATGTTTTCCTCCATTTTTCCCTCACGTTTCCCTCCCTTTTCCCCTCACGTTTCCCTCCCTTTTCCCCTCACGTTTCCCTCCATTTTCCCCTTCACAGTTCCTACCCTTTCCCCCTCATGTTTCCCACTTTTCCCCCTGACATTTTTCTCCATTTTCCCTCATGTTTTCCTCTACTTTCCCCCTCACGTTTCCCAACATTTTCTCCTCATGTTTCCCTCCATGTTTCCCTCATGTTTTCCCCATTTTTCCCTCATGTTTTCTTCAATTTCTCCCCTCACGTTTTCCTCCATTTTCTCCTCATGTTTATCACCCTTTCTCCCTTATGTTTCCTGCCTTTTCCCCCTCACAGTTTCTCGCCCTTTTCCCCCCTCATGCTTCCCACTTTTTTTCCCCTCACGTTTCCCCTCATTTTCACTCATGTTTTCCTCCATTTTCCCCTCACTTTTCCCCCCATTTTCACTCGTCTTTTCCTCCATTTTCCCTCATGGTTCCTACCATTTTCCCCTCACAGTTCCCGCCCTTTTCCCCCCTCACACTTCCCACTTTTTCCCCTCAAAGTTTCTGCCATTTTCCTGTCACTTTTCCTGCCCCTTTCCCCTCACTCTTCCCACCTTTTTTCCCCTCACAGTTCTTGCCATTTCCCCCCTCACATTTCCCAATTTTTTCCCCTCACAGTTCCCACTTTTTTCCCCTCGTAGTTTCTGCTATTTTCCCCTCATGTTTCCCTCTCCTTTTCCCTCATTGTTTTCCTCCATTTTCCCCTAACGATTTCCCCCTCACATTTCCCACTGTTTCCCCTCACATTTCCTGTCCTTTTTGTCCCTCAAATTTCCCTCCTTTTCCCTCCATTTTTCCACTGTTTCCCCCTCATGTTTCCCTCACAATTCCTGCCATTTCCCCCCTTCACAATTCCTGCACTTTTCCCCTCACATTTCCCTTTTTCTCCTCAAATTTCCTGTCCTTTCCCCCCCTTTTCCCCCTCACATTTCCCATGTTTCCTCCTCATTTTTCCAGCCCATTTCCCCTCATTTTCCTGATTTGTCTCCTTCGAATTTCCCACATTTTCCCTCTCATTTTCCTGCCCTATTGCCCCTGATATTTCCTGCCCTTTTCCCCTCACATTTCCATTTTTCCCCTCAAAATTTCTGCCTTTTTCCTCCTCACATTTTTCTCATTTTTTTCATCCATTTTCCCCTCGAGTTTTTCTTATTTTTTCCTAATTTTCCCAATTTCCCCCCTCGTTTTCTGCATCAAAATGGGCAGGAAGGAGGAAAAATGATCCAAAAGTGGGGAAAATCAGAGAGAGAAAGGGGAAAAATTGGTGGGAAGGAGGAAAACCCGGAAATAATATCCAAAAATGGGGGAAATTAGGGGGAAATGAGGCAAAAATGGGGGAAATGAAGGGGCAAATGAGGTAAAATGGGGGAAATCAGGGTGAAAAGGGGCAAAACTGGGGGAAATCGGGGGGAAAATGAGACAAAAATGGGCAGGAAGGGAGGAAAACCCAAGCGAAAATGATCCAGAAATGGGAAGATCAGGGAAAATGAGGCAAAAATGGGATAAATCAGGGGAAAGTTCACGTTAAAATGGGAAAAATCAGGGAAAAATGAAGTAAGAATGGGGGAAAAATGGGGGAGAAAAGGGACAAAAGCCACGGAAAATGAGGCAAAAATGGGGAAAGCGGGGAAAATGAAGCAAACTGGGGAAAACCAGGGGGGGAAAAGGCAAAACTTGCATAAAGCAGGGGAAAATGAGGTAACAATGGGGAAAATCAGGGAGGAAATGAGGCAAAGCGAGGAAATCAGGGGAAAATTGAGGTTAAAATGGGGAAAATCGGGGGAAAATGAGGCAAACGAGGAAATCAGGGGAAAATTGAGGTAAAAATGGGGGAAATCAGGGAGGAAATGAGGCAAAGCGAGGAAATCAGAGGAAAATTGAGGTTAAAATGGGGAAAATCAGGGGAAAATGAGGCAAAACTGGGAGAAATCGGGGGGATCCAGATAAAATAAGGAAAAATCGGGAGAAAAGCGGGGGAAAACGGGAAAAGCGGGGCTGGGCGGGCTCCGAACTGGGGCAAACTGGGCTAAACTGGGCCAAACCGGGCCAAACTGGGCCAAACCGGGCCGAAGTGGGGCGGATGGCTGAGTCAGAGCGTCCCGGGATTAAGGAGATTTACGAGATCCGGGGAAACTGAGGCAGGAGCGGCCCCGCCCCTCCCCCAGGGCGGGGCGCGGCCACAAAAGCGCGGGGACAGCGCGGGGGGGGCGGGGACAGAGGCGACAGCGGGGACAGGATGGGACAGCGGTGAGGACAATGGGGGGACATGGGGGGAAATGTGGGGGGGAATGGGGGGAATATGGGAAATGGAAATGGGGGAAATGTGGAGACTGGAAATGGGGAAATAGGGGGGAAATGGGGGATGGAAATGGGGGAAATAGGGGGAAATATGGGAAATGGAAATGGGGGAAATATGGGGAGAATATGGGGGAAATATGGGGGAAATATGGAGAATGGAAATGGGGAAATATGGGGGAAATGGGGGGAAATAGGGGGAAATATGGGGGAAATATGGGGAAAATATGGGAAATGGAAATGGGGGAAATGTGGGGGAAATATGGAGAATGGAAATGGAGGAATATGGGGGAAATGGAAATATGGGGGAAATTGGGGATGGAAATGGGGGAAATATGGGGGAAATGGGGGATGGAAATGGGGGAAATAGGAGGAAATATGGGAAAAGAAATGGGGGAAATAGGGGGGAAATATGGGGAGAATATGGGGGGAAATATGGAGAATGGAAATGGGGAAATAGGGGGGAAATGGGGGATGGAAATGGGGGAAATAGGGGGAAATATGGGGGAAATATGGGGAAAATATGGAGAATGGAAATGGGGGAAATATGGGGAGAATATGGGGAAATATGGGGGAAATGTGGAGAATGGAAATGGGGGAAATATGGGGGAAATAAGGGAAAGGTAAATGGGGGAAATAGGGGGGAAATGGGGGATGGAAATGGGGGAAATAGGGGGAAATATGGGAAATGGAAATGGGGAAATAGGGGGGAAATATGGGGAGAATATGGGGGAAATAGGGGGGAAATGGGGATGGAAATGGGGGAAATATGGGGGAAATATGGGGAATGGAAATGGGGGAAATATGGAGGAATATGGGAAATGGAAATGGGGGAAATAAGGGGGAAATATGGGGAGAATATGGGGGAAATATGGGGGAAATATGGAGAATGGAAATGGGGGAAATAGGGGGAAATGGGGGGATGGAAATGGGGGAAATAGGGGGGAAATATGGGGGAAATATGGGGAAAATATGGAGAATGGAAATGGGGGAAATATGGGGAGAATATGGGGGAAATATGGGGGAAATGTGGAGAATGGAAATGGGGGAAATATGGGGGAAATAAGGGAAAGGTAAATGGGGGAAATAGGGGGGAAATGGGGGATGGAAATGGGGGAAATAGGGGGAAATATGGGAAATGGAAATGGGGAAATAGGGGGGAAATATGGGGAGAATATGGGGGAAATAGGGGGGAAATGGGGGATGGAAATGGGGGAAATTATGGGGGAAATATGGGGAATGGAAATGGGGGAAATATGGGGGAATGAGGAGTGGGGGAATGGGAAATATGGGGGGAATATGGGGGAGTGGAAATGGGGCAAATGGAGGAAATAGAAATGGGGAAATATGGGAGGAAATGGGGGAAATATGGGGGAAATGAGGGAAATGGAAATGGAATATGGGGAAATGTAGGGGGAAATTTGGGAAATGGAAATGGGGGAAATAGGGGGGAAATATGGGGAGAATATGGGGGAATATGGAGAATGGAAATGGGGAATATGGGGGAATAAGGGAAGGTAATTGGGGGAAATATGAAAAAAAAGGGGGGGAATGGGAAAATGGGAAATGGGGGAAATGTGGGGGGAATGTGGCGGAATATGGGAAATGGAAATGGGGGAAATATGGGGGGAAATGCGGATGGAAATGGGGAAATTGGGGGAAATACGGGGAGAATATGGGGGAAATATGGGGGGAAATGGAGGATGGAAATGTGGGAAATGTGGGCGAAATGGGGAGAAATTGGGGGAAACGGGGGCAAATGGGGAATGGAAATGGGGGAAATGGGGAAATATGGGGAGAATGTGGGGAAAATATGGGGGAAATATTGGGGGGAATGTGGGGAAAATATGGGGAAATGGGGAATAGGAATGGAGGGGAATAGGGGAAATGGGGGCAATATGGAGAATGGAAATGGGGGAATGGAGGAAATAGAAATGGGGGAAATGGGAGAAATGGGGAAAATATGGGGGGAACGGGGAGAAATATGGGGGGAACTGGGGGATGGAAATGGGGGAAATGGGGAAATATGGTGAGAATGTGGGGAAAATAGGGGGCAAATATGGGGGAATATTGGGGGGAATGTGGGGGAAATATGGGGGAATATTGGGGAAAATATGAGGGAAATGTGGAGGGAATGGGGAAAATTGGGGGAGAACTGCGGGAAAATGGGGAAAAAAAAGGAGGGGGAGGGGCCAGGCCGTGGGGAGGGGCAGCCGGGTCACCGTGTCCCCTCCGTGTCCCCTCCGTGTCCCTCAGGGCCGTGGAGCCGCTGCTGCTGCTGCTGCTGCTCTCAGGTACCTGGGGACACACCTGGGGACACTTTGGGGACATTTGGGGGCATTTTGGGACGTTTGGGGACATTTGGGGGCATTTTGGGGACACTTGGAGTCAATTTGGGGACATTTGGAGTCAATTTAGAGTCAATTTGGGGACACCTGGGGACATTGTGAACGTTGGAGGACATTTTGGGGATATTTTGGGGACATTTGGGGGCATTTTGGAGACATTTGGAGTCAATTTGGGACATTTTGGGGACATTTGGAGTCAATTTGGGGACATTTTGCGGACTTTGGAGTCAATTTAGAGTCAATTTGGGGACACCTGGGACACCTGGGGACATTTTGTGAACGTTGGGGGACATTTGGTGTCATTTTGGGGACACTTTGAGTCAACTTGGAGACATTTTGGGCATAGTTTGGGGACATTTTGGGTACTTTGGAGTCAATTTAGAGTCAATTTGGGGACACCTGGGGACATTTTGTGAACGTTGGGGGGACATTTGCTGTCATTTGGGGATATTTAGGGACATTTGGGGACATTTAGGGACATTTTGGGGATATTTTGGGGACATTTGGGGACTTTGGAGTCAATTTAGAGTCAATTTGGGGACATTTGGGGACACGTGGAGACATTTTATGAATGTTTGGGGATATTTGGGGACATTTTGGAGTCAATTTGGGGACATTTGGGGACACCTGGGGACATTTTGTGAATATTTGGGGACATTTGGGGGGCACTTTGGGGACGTTTTGGGGACATTTGGAGTCAATTTGAGGACATTTGGGGACACCTGAGGACACACCTGGGAGATTTTGTGAATGTTTGGGGACATTTGGTGTCATTCTGGGGATGTTTTGGGGACATTTGGAGTCAATTTGGGGACACCTGGGGACACCTGTGGACACTCCTGGTGGCATTGTCCCCACCCCCGGTGGCCCAAGGGGACACTCCTGGTGTCTCCACGGAGGTGCCACTCCTGGTGGCACTGTCCCCATGGAGGTGCCACACGTGTCCCCACGTCCCCATAAAGGTGCCACACCTGGTGGCCCAGCAGATAATCCGGGTGGCACTGTCCCCATAAAGGTGCCACACCTGTTGTCCCCACAAATTTGTCACACCTGGTGGCCCAGGGAAGACGCCAGTCCTGCTGTCCCCGTGAGGTGACACACGTGTCCCCATGGAGGTGCCACACCTGGTGGCCCAGGTGACAAACCTGGTGGCATTGTCCCCATGCAGGTGACACACGTGTCCCCATGGAGGTGACACCCGTGTCCCCCAAGTCCCCATGGAGGTGCCACACCTGGTGGCCCAGGTGACATTCCTGGTGGCACTGTCCCCATGGAGGTGCCACACGTGTCCCCATGGAGGTGACATTCTGGGTGGCATTGTCCCCATGCAGGTGCCATGCTTGTCCCCATGGAGGTGACATTCTGAGTGGCATTGTTCCCCACGAGGTGACACTCCTGGTGGCACTGTCCCCAAGAAGGTGCCACACCCGGTGACCAGGGGATAATCCGGGTGGCGCTGTCCCCATAAAAGGTGCCACACCTGCTGTCCCCACGAGGTGACATTCTGGGTGGCACTGTCCCCATGAGGTGCCATGCTTGTCCCCATGGAGGTGCCACACGTGTCCCCATGGAGGTGACATTCTGGTGGCATTGTCCCCATGCAGGTGCCATGCTTGTCCCCATGGAGGTGACATTCTGAGTGGCACTGTCCCCATGAGGTGCCACACCTGGTGGCCCAGGTGACATTCTGGGTGGCATTGTCCCCAGGAGGTGACACTCCTGGTGGCACTGTCCCCATGGAGGTGCCATGCTTGTCCCCATGGAGGTGACATTCCTGGTGCACTGTCCTCGTGGAAGTGCCACACCTGCTGTCCCCACGAGGTGACATTCTGGGTGGCACTGTCCCCATGGAGGTGCCACTCCTGCTGTCCCCATGGAGGTGACACCCGTGTCCCCAAGTCCCCATGGAGGTGCCACACCTGGTGGCCCAGGTGACACTCCTGGTGGCATTGTCCCCCATGGAGGTGCCACACCTGCTGTCCCCACGAGGTGACATTCCTGTGGCACTGTCCCCATGGCTCAGGAGCCACACCTGGTGGCACCACGTTCCCATGGAGGTGACACTCCTGGTGGCATTGTCCCCCGTGAGGTGCCAACGTGTCCCCAAGGAGGTGCCACACGTGTCCCCATAAAAGGTGCCACACCTGCTGTCCCCACGAGGTGACATTCCTGGTGGCACTGTCCCCGTGGAGGTGCCACTCCTGCTGTCCCCATACAGGTGACACACAGGTGTCCCCAAGTCCCCATGGAGGTGCCACACCTCCACATTCTGGGTGGCATTGTCCCCATGAGGTGACACACTTGTCCCCATGGAGGTGACACTCCTGGTGGCACTGTCCTCGTGGAGGTGGACACACCTGCTGTCCCCATGGAGGTGACATTCTGGGTGGCCTTGTCCCCAGGAGGTGCCACTCCTGGTGGCACTGTCCCCATGGAGGTGACACACCTGCTGTCCCCAATGGAGGTGACATTCCTGGTGGCACTGTCCCCATGGAGGTGACCACACTTGTCCCCATATCGGCGCCACACCTGGTGGATAATCCAGGTGGCACTGTCCCCATAAAAGGTGCCACACCTGCTGTCCCCACAAGGTGACATTCTTGGTGGCACTGTCCCCATGGAGGTGTCACACGTGTCCCCATGGAGGTGACATTCTGGATGGCATTGTCCCCATGGAGGTGTCACACCTGCTGTCCCCACAAGGTGACATTCCTGGTGGCATTGTCCCCATGGAGGTGCCACACCTGCTGTCCCCATAAAGATGCCACACTCGGTGACACCAGCTGCCACTGCTGCTGCCACCACCGCCACAAAGCCACCCCCGTTGTCCCTCTGTCCCCGCGTGTGCCACCGTGTGCCCACACTGTCCCTTTGTGTCCCTTTGTCCCCACAGGTGCCACCGTGTCCCCACACTGTCCCTCTGTCCCCGCAGGTGCCACCGTGTGCCCTCGCTGTCCCTTTGTCCCTGCGTGTGCCACCGTGTGCCCACGCTGTCCCTTTGTGTCCCTCTGTCCCCACAGGTGCCACCGTGTGCCAGCCGCCGCCGTGTGCCCACATTGTCCCTTTGTCCCACATTGTCCCTTTGTGTCCCTTTGTCCCTGCAGATGCCACTGTGTGCCAGCCACCACCGTGTGTCCACACTGTCCCTTTGTGTCCCTCTGTCCCCGCAGGTGCCACTGTGTGCCCACGCTGTCCCTTTGTCCCACGCTGTCCCTTTGTCCCACACTGTCCCTCTGTCCCCGCAGGTGCCACTGTGTGCCAGCCGCCGCCGTGTGCCCACACTGTCCCTTTGTGTCCCTTTGTCCCACACTGTCCTTTGTCCCCACAGGTGCCACCGTGTGCCCACACTGTCCCTTTGTCCCACACTGTCCCTTTGTCCCACGCTGTCCCTTTGTCCCACGTTGTCCCTCTGTCCCCGCAGGTGCCACCGTGTGCCAGCCGCCGCCGTTGTCCCCTCATTGTCCCTTTGTCCCCGCAGGTGGCACTGTGTCCCACGCTGTCCCTTTGTCCCCACACTGTCCCTTAGTCCCACACTGTCCCTCTGTCCCCCGCAGGTGCCACCGTGTGCCAGCCACCGCCGTGTCCGCAGGGCCAGCGCGCCGAGGGTGACGCCGCGGGGTGGCACCTGCGTGCCGCTGTCCCCCGGACGGTGACGAGGACCGGATCATCGGGGGGTACCCGTGCCTGCCCCTGTCCCAGCCCTGGCAGGCGCTGCTGTACGGCCCGCTGCAGTGCGGGGGGGTGCTGGTGGCACCACAGTGGGTGCTGACGGCGGCACACTGCGTCAGGAGGTGACACCGGGGACACCGGGGACATCCCTGGGGACACTGGGGACATTGGGGACACAGGGGACAGTGACAGCCCTTGGGGGACAGTGACAGTGACAGTGACAGTGCTCTATGGCCCGCTGCAGTGCGGGGGGGGTGCTGGTGGCACCGGCGTGGGTGCTGACGGCGGCACACTGCGTCAGGAGGTGACAGTGACATCCCTTGGGGACACTGGGGACAGTGACAGTGACAGTGACAGTGACAGTGACAGTGACAGGGGACAGTGCTCTATGGCCCCCTGCAGTGCGGGGGGGTGCTGGTGGCACCGCGTGGGTGCTGACGGCGGCACAACTGCGTCAGGAGGTGACACTGGGGACACTGGGGGACACTGGGGACAGTGACAGTGACAGCCCTTGGGGACACTGGGGACACTGGGGACAGTGACAGTGACAGTGACAGTGACAGCCCTTGGGGACATTGGGGACATTGGGGCAGTGACAGTGACAGTGCTCTATGGCCCGCTGCGCTGCGGGGGGGGTGCTGGTGGCACCAATGTGGGTGCTGACGGTGGCACACTGCGTCAGGAGGTGACACTGGGGACACTGGGGACATTGGGGACACTGGGGACACTGGGGACAGTGACAGTGACAGTGACAGCCCTTGGGACAGTGACAGTGACAGTGCTCTATGGCCCGCTGCGGTGCGGGGGGGTGCTGGTGGCACCAGCGTGGGTGCTGACGCGGCACACTGCGTCAGGAGGTGACACCGGGACACTGGGGACAGTGACAGTGACAGTGACAGCCCCTGGGGACAGTGACAGTGACAGTGACAGCTGTGGGGGGGTGCTGGTGGCACCCATGTGGGTGCTGACGGCGGCACACTGCGTCAGGAGGTGACAGTGACATCCCTTGGGACAACTGGGGACAGTGACAGTGACAGTGACAGTGACAGTGCTCTATGGCCCGCTGCAGTGCGGGGGGGTGCTGGTGGCACCGGCGTGGGTGCTGACGGCGGCACACTGCGTCAGGAGGTGACACCGGGGGACACTGGGGACACTGGGGACACTGGGGACAGTGACAGTGACAGTGACAGTGACAGCCCTTGGGGACAGTGACAGTGACAGTGCTGTACGGCCCGCTGCAGTGCGGGGGGGTGCTGGTGGCACCCGGCGTGGGTGCTGACGGCGGCACACTGCGTCAGGAGGTGACAGTGACATCCCTGGGGACACTGGGGGACAGGGACAGTGACAGGGACAGTGACAGTGACAGTGACAGTGACAGTGACAGTGACAGGGACAGTGACAGTGACAGTGCTCTATGGCCCGCTGCGGTGCGGGGGGGTGCTGGTGGCACCAATGTGGGTGCTGACGGCGGCACACTGCGTCAGGAGGTGACACCGGGGACACTGGGGCCATTGGGGACAGTGACAGTGACAGCCCTTGGGGACAGTGAAAGTGACAGTGACAGTGACAGCCCCTGGGGGACAGTGACAGTGACAGCTGTGGGGGGGTGCTGGTGGCACCACAGTGGGTGCTGACGGCGGCACACTGCATCAGGAGGTGACAGTGACATCCCTGGGGACATTGGGGACAGTGACAGTGACAGCCCTTGGGGACAGTGACAGTGACAGTGACAGTGACAGTGACAGTGACAGTGACAGTGACAGCCTTGGGGACAGGGACAGTGACAGCTGTGGGGGGGTGCTGGTGGCACCACAGTGGGTGCTGACGGCGGCACACTGCGTCAGGAGGTGACACCGGGGACATCCCTGGGGACAGTGACAGTGACACAGGGGACACACCCTGGGGACAATGACAGGGACAGGGGACACACCCCGGGGACAGGGAAGACGGGACAGGCGACGCCCCGTGGTGACACCGTTTGACTCCCTAATGTCCCCATCCCCCACGTCCCCAACATCCCCAATGCCACCGTGTGCCAACGTCCCCGATGTCCCCAACGTCCCCAGTGCCACCGTATGCCAACGTCCCCGATGTCCCCAACGTCCCCAATGCCACTGTGTGCCAACGTCCCCGATGTCCCCACCATCCCCAATGCCACCGTGTGCCAACGTCCCCGATGTCCCCAACGTCCCCAATGCCACCGTGTGCCAACGTCCCCGATGTCCCCAACGTCCCCAGTGCCACCGTGTGCCAACGTCCCCGATGTCCCCAACGTCCCCAATGCCACCGTGTGCCAACGTCCCCGATGTCCCCAACGTCCCCCCAAGGATCACAACAGCCCCGATGTCCCCGATGTCCCCAGTGTCCCAAATCCCCAATGTCCCAAAGCCCCCCATTGTCCCCAAAGTCTCCAATGTCCCCAAGGTCCCCCAACCCCCTCAATGTCCCCAATGTCCCTCAATGTCCCCAACCCCTGCAATGTCCCCAATATCCCCCCAAAGTCTCCAATATCCCAAATGTCCCCAACATCCCCAATGTCCCCAACCCCCTCAATGTCCCCACATCCCCAAACCCTCAGTGTCCCCAACTGCCTCAATGTCCCCAACATCCCCAATGTCCCCAACCCCTGCAATGTCCCCAATGTCCCCAAGTCCCACTTCCCCCCATTTTGCCCAATTCTCCCCAATTTTCCTCCATTTTTTCCCACTGTCTCCAATGTCCCAACCCCCTCAATGTCCCCACTGTCCCCAACCCCCTCAATGTCCCCAACCCCCCAGTGTCCCCAATGTCCCCAACACCCAAATGTCCCCAATGTCCCCAAGTCCCATTTCCCCCAATTCTCCCCAATTTTCCTCCATTTTTCCCACTGTCCCCTCAATGTCCCCAACCCCCTCAATGTCCCCACGTCCCCAACCCTGCAAAGTCCCCAATGTCCCCAATATCCCCAACTTCCCCAATGTCCCCAAAGTCCCCAATGTCCCCAAATCCCACTTCCCCCCATTTTGCCCAATTCTCCCCAATTTTCCTCCATTTTTTCCCACTGTCCCCTCAATGTCCCCAATGTCCCCAACCCCCTCAATGTCCCCAACGTCCCCAACATCCCCACCCCCCTCATTTTCCCCAACCCCCCAGCTGGACGTCCCCAACGTCCCCAACCCCCGCAATGTCCCCAAAGTCCCCAAAGTCCCCAAATCCCATTTCCCCCGATTCTCCCCGATTCTCCCCAGTTCTCCCGCTGTCCCCTCACCGTCCCCCCCGTGTCCCCAGGGGCCTGCGGGTCCGGCTGTGTCCCCCATGTCCCCAACCCCCTCAATGTCCCCAATGTCCCCAAATCCCATTTCCCCAATTCTCCCTCTGTCCCCTCACTGTCCCCCCCGTGTCCCCAGGGGCCTGCGGGTCCGGCTGTGTCCCCAATGTCCCCAACCCCCTCAATGTCCCCAAAGTCCCCAAATCCCATTTCCCCCGATTCTCCCCGATTCTCCCCAGTTCTCCCTCTGTCCCCTCACTGTCCCCCCCCCGTGTCCCCAGGGGCCTGCGTGTCCGGCTGCGTCCCCCATGTCCCCAACCCCCTCAATGTCCCCAATGTCCCCAAATCCCATTTCCCCAATTCTCCCTCTGTCCCCTCACTGTCCCCCCGCCGTGTCCCCAGGGGCCTGCGGGTCCGGCTGGGCGAGGACGACCTGCGGCGGCGCGAGGGGACGGAGCAGGAGCGCCGGGTGACGCTGGCGCTGCCCCACCCGCGCTTCGACCCCGTCACGCTGGACTCGGACCTGGCCCTGCTGCGCCTGGACCGGCCGGCGGCCATCGGCCGGAGCGTGCGGCCACTGGCCCTGCCCCGGGAGTGTGGCCAGCCCGGGCAGTCCTGCCTGCTGTCCGGCTGGGGCACGGTCACCACACCCCAAGGTCAGTGACACCATGTGTGACATTGATTTGGGGTGAAATTGGGGGATTTGGGGTGAATTTGGGGTCACCATCGGCCGGAGCGTGCGGCCACTGGCCCTGCCCAGGGAGTGCGGCCAGCCCGGGCAGCCCTGCCTGCTGTCCGGCTGGGGCACCGTCACCACTCCCCAAGGTCAGTGACACCACGTGTGACATTGATTTGGGGTGAAATTGGGGGATTTGGGGTCACCATCGGCCGGAGCGTGCGGCCACTGGCCCTGCCCAGAGCGTGTGGTCAGCCCGGGCAGGCCTGCCTGCTGTCCGGCTGGGGCACCGTCACCACTCCCCAAGGTCAGTGACACACGTGTGACATTGATTTGGGGTGAAATTGGGGAATTTGGGGTGAATTTGGGGTCACCATCGGCCGGAGCGTGCGGCCACTGGCCCTGCCCAGAGCGTGTGGTCAGCCCGGGCAGCCCTGCCTGCTGTCCGGCTGGGGCACGGTCACCACTCCCCAAGGTCAGTGACATCGGGATGTGACAACATGTGACATCGATTTGGGGTGAATCTGGGGGAATTTGACTAATAATGACTAACCCGTGAGTAACCCATGAGTAACCCCTGAGTAACCCATGAGTATCCCCGCAGTGACGCTCCCGGAGCGGCTGAGCCCCGAGTAACCCCTGAGTAACCCCCTGAGTAACCCCATTAATAACCCCTGAGTAACCCCATAGTAAGACATGAGTAACCCCATGACTAACCTGTGAGTAACCAATGAGTAACCCGTGAGTAACCCCTGAGTACCCCGCAGTGACGCTCCCGGAGCGGCTGATCCCAGAGTAACCCCATGACTAACCCCCTGAGTAACCCCATGAGTAACCCGTAACCCATGAGTAACCCGTGAGTAACCGGTGAGTATCCCCGCAGTGACGCTCCCGAGCGGCTGATCCCCGAGTAACCCCTGAGTAACCCCCTGAGTAACCCCATGACTAACCCTATGAGTAACCCGTGAGTAACCCGTGAGTAACCCGTGAGTAACCCCTGAGTACCCCCGCAGTGACGCTCCCGGAGCGGCTGATCCCAGAGTAACCCCATGACTAACCCCTGAGTAACCCATGACTAACCCGTGAGTAACCCATGAGTAACCCGTGAGTAACCGGTGAGTATCCCCGCAGTGACGCTCCCGGAGCGGCTGATGTGCGCCTACGTGCAGCTGCTGCCGGACGCCGCCTGTCGCCGGGCGTACCCGCGGCGCATCACGCCCAGCATGCTCTGCGCCGGCGTCAGCAACCGCCGCGTCGACTCCTGCCAGGTGGGTGCTGAACACGCCCCAAAGCTGCCCAGAATGTGCCCAAAATACGCCCCAAATACACCCCAAAGCTGCCCAAAATGTGCCCAAAATGCACCCCAAATCTGCCCAAAATATGCCCCAAATCTGCCCAAAATGTGGCCTAAATGTGCCCAAAATACACCCCAAATCTGGCCAAAATGTGCCCCAAATACGCCCCAAATCTGGCCAAATGTGCCCCAAATACGCCCCAAATCTGGCCAAACTGTGCCCAAAATACGCCCCAAATCTGGCCAAAATCTGCCCCAAATCTGTCCAAAATGTGGCCTAAATGTGCCCCAAATACGCCCCCAAAGCTGCCCAAAATACGCCCAAAATACACCCCAAATCTGCCCAAAATGTGCCCAAAATGTGCCCCAAATGCAGCCAAAATGTGCTCCAAATCTGCCCCAAATACACCCCAAGTCTGCCCAAAATGTGCCCTAAATGTGCCCCAAATGCACCCCAAATCTGCCCCAAATCCACCCAAAATGTGCCCCAAATCCACCCAAAATGTGCCCTAAATCTGTCCCAAATCCACCCCAAATCTGCCCCAAATCCACCCAAAATGTGCCCTAAATCTGCCCCAAATCCACCCAAAATCTGCCCCAAATCCACCCAAAATGTGCCCCAAATCTGCCCCAAATCCACCCCAAACATACCCTAAATGTGCCCCCAAATCCACTCCAAATCTGCCCAAAATCTGCCCCAAATCCACCCAAAATGCGCCCAAAATCTGACCAAATTCTGCCACAAATCTGCCCAAAATTCACCCAAAATTCACCCAAAATTCACCCCAAATCTGCCCCAAACCTTACCAAAATCCTCCCTAAAACCGTCCAAAATCTGCCCCAAATCCACCCCAAATCTGCCTAAAATCCACCCAAAATCTGCCCAAAAATCTGCCCCAAATCCACCCCAAAACCTCCTGAAAATCTGCCCCAAATCTGCCCCGAATTCCACCCCAAATCTGCTGCAAATCCGCTGACCCCAGAGTGACCCCTGACCCCTGAGTGACCACAAGCCCAAAAATCACCCCAAATCCCCAAAAATTTAAAAAAAAACCCCAAAAATTCCCAAAAAATTCCCAAAAAATCCCCCAAGTGACCCTGAGTGACCCCAACCCCCAAACACACCCAAAAATCCAGAAAAAAACCCCCCCAAAAAATCCCCAAATGACCCTGAGTGACCCCTGAGTGACCCCTGAGTGACCCCTGAGTGGCCACAACCCCAAAAATTCCCCCCAAAGACCCCCCAAAAAATCCCAAAAAATAATTAAAAAATCCTAAAAAAATCCCCAAAAAAATCATCAAAAATCCCAAAAAAAACCCCAAAATGACCCTGAGTGACCCCTGACCCCTGAGTGACCCCTGAGTGACCACAACCCCAAAAATTCCCCCCAAAAATCATCAAAAAAATCCTAAAAAAATTCCCCAAAATCATCAAAAAATCCCCAAAAAATCCCCAAAATGACCCTGAGTGACCCCTGACCCCTGAGTGACCCCTGAGTGACCCGAGTGACCACAACCCCAAAAATTCCCCCAAAAAACCCCCAAAAATCATCAAAAAAATCCTAAAAAAATTCCCCAAAATCATCAAAAAATCCCAAAAAATCCCCAAAATGACCCTGAGTGACCCCTGACCCCTGAGTGACCCCTGAGTGACCCCTGAGTGACCACAACCCCAAAAATCCCCCCCCAAACACCTCCAAATATTAAAAAAAAATCTCCCAAAAAATCCCCCAAACGACCCCGAGTGAGCCCGGTGTGACCTTTGACCCCCGAGTGAGCCCGGCGTGACCTTTGACCTCCTTTGTGTGTCCCCAGGGTGACTCCGGGGGTCCCCTGTCCTGCAACGGGACCCTGCAGGGCGTCGTGTCCTGGGGGCTGCAGACCTGCGCCCTGCCCGGCCACCCCGGCGTCTACACCAAGGTCTGCAGGTTCACCCCATGGATCCTGGAGACCATGGACAGGAACTGACACCCTGGGGACACCTTGGGGACACCTTGGGGACACCGTGGGGACACCTTGGGGACATGGGGACATCGTGGGGACACGGTGACATCATGGGGATAACGTGGAGATATCACAGGGACATGGACATGGGTCACACCAGGGTCTGCAGGTTCACACCATGGATCCTGGAGACCATGGACAGGAACTGACACCCTGGGGACACCTTGGGGACACCTTGGGGACACCTCGGGGACATGGTGATAACGTGGAGATATCATGGGGACAGCCTTAGGACAGCCCGGGGACATGGGGATAACGTGGGGACATGGACATGGGTCACACCAGGGTCTGCAGGTTCACCCCGTGGATCCTGGAGACCATGGACAGGAACTGACACCCTGGGGACACCTTGGGGACACCTTGGGGACACCTTGGGGACACCTTGGGACAACCTTGGGACAGCCTTGGGACAGCCTTGGGACATGGGGATATCACGGGGACATGGACATGGGTCACACCAAGGTCTGCAGGTTCACACCATGGATCCTGGAGACCATGGACAGGAACTGACCTGGGACACCTTGGGGACACCTTGGGGACACCTTGGGGACATGGGGACACCATGGGGACAGCCTTGGGGACACCTTGGGACAGCCTTGGGACATGGGGACATCATAGAGATAACGTGGAGATAACACAGGAACAGCCCGGGGACATGGAGATATCACGGGGACATGGACATGGGGGACACCAAGGTCTGCAGGTTCACCCCGTGGATCCTGGAGACCATGGACAGGAACTGACACCCTGGGGACACCTTGGGGACACCTTGGGGACACCTTGGGGACACCTTGGGGAAACCTTGGGGACATGGGGACACCATGGGGACAGCCTTGGGGACACCTTGGGACATGGGGATAACATGGAGATATCACGGGGACATGGACATGGGTCACACCAAGGTCTGCAGGTTCACACCATGGATCCTGGAGACCATGGACAGGAACTGACACCCTGGGGACACCTTGGGGACACCTTGGGGACACCTTGGGGACACCTTGGGGACACCTTGGGACATGGGGACATCGTGGGGACAGCCTTGGGACAGCCTTGGGACATGGAGATAACGTGGAGATATCACGGGGACATGGACATGGGTCACACCAGGGTCTGCAGGTTCACACCATGGATCCTGGAGACCATGGACAGGAACTGACACCCTGGGGACACCTTGGGGACACCTTGGGGACACCTTGGGGACAGCCTTGGGGACACGGGGACATCATAGAGATAACGTGGAGATAACACAGGAACAGCCCGGGGACATGGAGATATCACGGGACATGGACATGGGGGACACCAAGGTCTGCAGGTTCACCCCGTGGATCCTGGAGACCATGGACAGGAACTGACAGCCTGGGGACACCTTGGGGACACCTCGGGGACACCGTGGGGACACCTTGGGGACATGGAGATATCACGGGGACATGGACATGGGTCACACCAAGGTCTGCAGGTTCACACCCTGGATCCTGGAGACCATGGACAGGAACTGACCTGGGACACCTTGGGGACATCTTGGGACAACCTTGGGGACATGGGGACATCGTGGGGACAGCCTTGGGACAGCCTTGGGGACATGGGGATAACGTGGAGATATCACGGGGACATGGACATGGGTCACACCAAGGTCTGCAGGTTCACCCCGTGGATCCTGGAGACCATGGACAGGAACTGACACCCTGGGGACACCTTGGGGACACCTTGGGACACCTTGGGGACATTGTGGGGACATCGTGAGAATAGCCTTGGGACATGGGGATAACGTGGAGATATCACGGGGACACAGGGATGGAGAACATCAGAGTCACACCAAGGTCTGCAGGTTCACACCATGGATCCTGGAGACCATGGACAGGAACTGACCCGGACACCTTGGGGACA